>NC_134487.1:296935950-297056835 GCF_040206685.1 Ascaphus truei
AAATACAAATGGACACATGCAAACTACACAGGACACAAGCAGGCAAACTGTACAGGACACAGGCAGGCAGGACACACACAGAATACAGCCCCCCTACCACATCTCTTCCAGCCCCCCCCCCCCCCATATCTATTCCAGCCCCCCCTCACATCTCTCCCTGCCCCACTCACATCTCACAGGGTTGAGACACTAGGGGGTACCAGTGCAAATACAAATTGACACATGCAAACTATACAGGACACAAGCAGGCAGGACACACAGAACACATCTCTCCCAGCCCCCCCTCACATCTCTCCCAGCCCCCCCTCACATCTCTCCCAGCCCCCCCCCTCACATCTCTCCCTGACCCCCCTCACATCTCTCCCTGACCTCCTCACATCTCACAAGGGTGAGAGACATGGGGGGGGGGGGGGGGGAGTAGAGAGATCAGGGGGAACCAGTGTAAACAGAACACAGACAGGAGGCGCACAGGTAGGACACACACCAGACACAGGCAATGGCAGGAGACACACAGGACACAGACACAGGCAGGACACACACCAGACACAGGCAATGGCAGGAGACACACACAAGACACAGCCTCATCACCTCTCTGCTGCACACTTTTTCTCTGCTCTTTGGCCCCACCCCCAGGCTCCTGCCACCTCCTAATTGGCTGCATTACACAGCAGCAGCCAATCAGGATGGAGCAAGCTGCCCAGCCCCTTACCAGAAGCCCTGCTCTCTCCCTCCTCGCACTGTACCACCGGAGGAAATGTTAAATACAGGTGCGCAGGAACCGGTGCGAACCCGCTGAATCCCGCTGGTGCCTAAAAGTATTCTAGAGCTTCCTTTATTTTATTTATTTATAAAATATTTAACCAGGAAGTAATACATTGAGAGTTACCTCTCGTTTTCAAGTACAGTATGTCCTAAGCAGATGTACTGGACTGGGCTCCATGGCAAATTACACCTACATATCTGAAATGGAGGACAGCGTTGTGGTACAACCAGGCGTTCCAGGGAGTGTGGATGAGGAGCGTAAGGAAATGCTCTAGTACCAGGCTAGTCATATAATTATATCCAGATTGTGGGAGACATGGGTGAATCCATATTCATACAAGCAATTGAATGAGTATATCTGTGAGGTCTACTCAAAAGACAGGTAATCCCTGAAAATGGGATAAGTGAAGTTAACACCAACCCTCGATTTCATTGGGAAGGTCCACTCCAAATGAGAAATTGTTATACACACACTTCAAAGACTGGATAAGACGTGCAGCTGCTGTCAAAGGATCCAAATGGCGAAGTAAAAGTCTCGCACAGCCAAAAAAGAGCAAGAAGAGGATCCAATAAGGCAAAAAAAAATGATTTAATTGAGAATTAAGGCATAGAGAGATAGCCTCCATGGCCCCTATTTAATGTGGGGTGCAGGTTAGCATACAGTGAATGATGTGGGAACCAGGGGAGCTGAACCCCAGGGGACACTTACAGGATCCCAGATAGTTAAGAGCATTAGTCTTTTTTTTGGGGGGGGGGGGGTGAAACTTTGGTGGCACCTAGTAATTTCTCATAGGACAAAATCTCCTTTCATTGGGAACGAAAATGTGTAACGGAAGTGACGTCGTGGAATAGTGCTAGCCATATGCGGGAACAAACTACATCTCCCACCATGCCTTGGGGCGGGGTATGAACCCTCCACGCTTCTGTCGATCACATTTGCTCCCGTTGTAGAGGGTTTAGCGGGACCTGTGTGCAATGTGAGGGTCTCGCATGAGCAGCAGCGCCTGGGAGATGGTTGCACATTATTAACCACATGGTAACAGGACACGCAGCACAAACACACAGGGGCAAGTCGGGAAACATACACCCCGTACAGGGGAAGAAGCAGACACAAAGCAGGGCTACAGGTATCTCTACAAGCACAGGTCAGCTCTGGCCACACTTTCCTGCTGCTGTTTGCACCGAGACGCAGGGCCCTCGTAGCAGTGAGAAGGAATGGCAGGCGGAGGGCCTAGGAATCCCCAGAGCTGTCATACAGAAAGTGGGGACTGTGCGGGAATATCAGCCTGTTGTTTCCCCCTCCTAGTAGTGTTGTTACTCTGTGGTATCAAAGGACTAATATATCCCATCCCCCACCTCCTGGTAGCAGCTGCCAGCTCTATGTAAGAGCATCTTTGTTTTCCCAGGAACCCAAACCCCCCCCTACTGACTGCAGACGACTCCCTGCTCTGTCTGTCGCACACTTGCTGCAAAGCTGCCTGTTGGAAGTTATCATGGGAGGGATATGTGGTTAGGGACAAATGAGACTGTATTTTTGCATGTGTAGTGCACTGCGCTCGGGTGTGTAAACTGGGGGCCCCAAGATATTCTAGGGGAAGCGCGACGGTTGCAGAGGCCCCGCGCTCTTCCGCAAGGCATTTAAATTAAATGCAGGTGGAGGCGTGAGGCCTCTGCAACATCTCTTACTTGCTCTCAGCCGGCTCTTTGACGCCGCGGGGTCATGTGACGTGTCGCCATAGCAACGTGCGTCAAATGACGTGACATAACCCCCGGCGTCCTAGGACGGGGGGGGTGGGGCACGAGCGCTGGGGCAGCCAGGCAGGAGGGGGCAGGTCAGAAACTTTGCGCATCCCTGTTAAATCTAACTCCGTCAGGGTGCAGGAATTATTTTTGGGAGGGGGTGCTGTACATACAAAAAATACATATGTTTAAAAAAAGGGTGTGTGCCAAAAACGCGCGCTGTAAGTGAAACGTCTTTGCGTTTTGTCACTGAAATTGTATTTTGATTTACATTGAATGAAAGACTTTATAGAGTAACGGCATTTAGATACTTTACAATCCAAAATATATGTAGCTTACTTTAGTTATCATAAGTCAATTGTATAGTGTATCCCAACTCATACTATGGAAATTTCTGCTGGGGAAAAAAATAAAATAAAAATGTATACTCAAGAGTCTTTTATTCAATCAAAATCATAACGATCAAAATACAATTTCAGTGACAAAACGCAAAGAAGTTTCCCTTATAAAACAGGACAACGCGAGTAGAACGTGGCTTTGCTGGCGTCTCCTCCTGCTACCATGTGACATGACACCATATCAACGCGGGTAGAACGTGGCTATGCTGGCGTCTCCTCCTGCTACCATGTGACATGTCACCATGACAACACGAGTAGAACGTGGCTTTGCTGGCGTCTCCTCCTGCTACCATGTGACATGACACCATATCAACGCGAGTAGAACGTGGCTATGCTGGCGTCTCCTCCTGCTACCATGTGACATGACACCATATCAACGCGAGTAGAACGTGGCTATGCCGGCGTCTCCTCCTGCTACCATGTGACATGTCACCATGACAACGCGAGTAGAACCAGGCGATGCTGGCTCTGGAGAAGGTATCAGGCCCTGTCCAGAAGACTGGTGCCCTTCATGCTGCAAAAACAATGAAGGCGGAAGATCCATCAGTATTAGAATTTGAGGTGTCATTAATGCGGTGCGCAAAGTGGAGGGCGCGACCCCCAGGGGGGGGGGGGGGGAAATCTCGTGAGGCCTCTGCAACTGTTTACTTACTGGGATTAAGATGCTCTGTGACGTGTTGTCATGGCAACGCGGCGCCATGTGACGTCACACGCGTGACGTTACATGACCCCTCGGCGTCATCTGATGCGGATGAAGGTAGCCGGGGGGGGGGGGAGGCGAAAGACACAGGGGGGCGCAGCACAAAGTTTGCGCGCTCCTGATCTACACAACATTGTAATAGTGTGTTCTATAATAACCATGTTGTGAAACATGTACAGATCTGTTAAAAACATTAGACACGTTGGAGATGTTGCAATTAGTCTGAGAATAAATAAAATGTTGTTTTAAAGTTTTATTACCCAGGATATAGCAACAAAAAAATAGTTCATGTTTTTAGAAAGACAAATTACAGAACCTTCAGTGTAAAGTTTTAGAAGAAAAAAAAGATAGTTTGTTGCATTCACATACACGGGTTTGTTAAAAGCTTATGTCAATTAAGTTGCATACAAATAAACCACAGAATATAAAAAAAAAAAGATTCACAAATCATAGGCCACTTGTAAATAACATAAAAATTGTACTCTTCCGGTTTTCAGGATATCCCCGCTCCAGCACAGGTGGCTCAATCAGAGGCTCAGTCTTTGCTCAGGAACTGATTGAGGCTGGGATATCCTGAAAACCAGACCTGTTGGGGATGCTTGAGGACTGCAGTTGAGCCCCCTTGCTGTAAGGCACCTGCGGGTGCTTGCCGACCCCCAGACGGCCTATTAACTCCCAGCGCCAGAAGGGGAGTTATAGAACAGCACCGCTTAGTAAACAGGGGCTTCTGACCTCCAGGTGTTTGCCTCTGAAGTAGGTTTAGTGGGAGGACAAGCTGCACAAACACAAACGATCACTTTTACATGCAAATAAAAGCTGCAAGGCACAGTGTGAAAATATTCGGACTTAACTCCTTCATTACTGGAGGGGCACAAAAGCTCAGAAAAAAAAAAAAAGGTTAATCAGAAAATCAACATTCCCCCGATTACCAATGGCAGCTTTGTGGTGTGTTACACAGCGTGATAAAGAAGCTAAACACAACATTTGGCTCTTATTATTCCCGTCATCTGATGGGATTTAAGGCCGATATGCAAAACAGTTCTGTATTTTCTCCGTTAGTTGTTGTCAATGCAATTATTTATTTTTTAATACAAAGTCTAATCCAGACGAATAAAAACGGGCAGAGCTTCTGAAAAGGGACTGTTGTGGTATGTTCCTGTCCCCAGTAGAGGGGTACATTTGGAACAAGAGGGGAAAGAATCGAACACACACTAATCAAACTTGTTCTTGGGGGGGGGGGGGGACGGGACGTTCCCCACACAAACTAAAATACAAAAAGAGGGGAAGTGTTGGCTCTTTTTTCTTTATAGATTACACCAGGCGCGGCCAACTCCAGTCCCCAAGAGCCACCACAGGTCAGGTTTTCAGGATATCCCTGCTTCAGCACAGGTGGCTCGATTAGTGGCTTAGTCGAAGACTGAATCACCTGTACTGCAGCAGGGATAGCCTGAAACCCTGACCTGCAGGTGACCCTTGAGGACTGGAGTTGGCCGCACCTGGATTGCACCTTTTTACCCACTATAAGAGCAGGTTTCCGCACGGGGTGTAGCGGGTAATTCTGGCTATTGTGTAAAAGCAAAAAAATCAACATCATCTGGGAAGCGAAACTAGGAATTTCTCCTTATCGCCTTCAATACAAATCTGGATTATTGCTGCTGAGCAGCACGGGATAAGCGGTCCCGATGTATCGTCCGTGGCGGTTCACAACGATCTGGAGCTCGTATTCTTCGACGCGCACAAGCTCTCTGGTCATCTTCTCCTGGGACTTCAGAAAGATGATGGTGTAGATGGCGAATTCAAACTCCGGACTGACGCCAATAAAGCTGCTCCCTACCGGCTTCACCATGTCCTTCCAGCTGAACTGCAGGCTCAGCACCTGGTCATCCTCGTCGGGCTGGAAGAGGAGACACATGGGAGACCCGAATAAAGTCTATGGTTGTGATGGTGAAACAATCCCACCCAAATATCACCAGGAATTGAACAGCTTTAAGTAGGAAAGCACCTACCTCATTCTGCGGCCTGCTCTGCACCCACCTATGGACCTCTATGCCACTGATTTTCAACCTTTTTATTTGTTAAGGAACCCCCAACCCTCTCTAATAATGCGTCTGAGATCAGATGCATTGTAGGGAACCCCAACCTTCTCTAATAGCGCGTCTGAGATCAGATGCATTGTAAGGAACCCCAACCCGCTCTAATAGCGCTTCTGAGATCGAATGCATTGTAAGGAACCCCAACCCTCTCTAATAGCGCGTCTAAGATCAGATGAATTGTAAGAAACCCCAACCCGCTCTAATAGCGCTTCTGAGATCGAATGCATTGTAGGGATCCCCAACCCTCTCTAAATGCGCGTCTGAGATCAGATGCATTGTACAGAACCCCCAACCCTCTCTAATAGCGCGTCTGAGATCAGATGCATTGTACAGAACCCCCAACCCTCTCTAATAGCGCGTCTGAGATCAGATGCATTGTACAGAACCCCAACCCTCTCTAATAGCGCGTCTGAGATCAGATGCATTGTACAGAACCCCCAACCCTCTCTAATAGCGCGTCTGAGATCAGATACATTGTACAGAACCCCGAACCCTCTCTAATAGCGAGTCTGAGATCAGATGCATTGTACAGAACCCCAACCCTCTCTAATAGCGCGTCTCAGATCAGATGCATTGCAAATTCTTCTGTATTTAGTACAATTGTCAAATGACCTGAAAATTGCACAGGACCTTTAGGGATGCACGCAAAACCCAGGTAGAAAAACACTGCTCTAGACGACTTCATAACCTCCAGAGGCGAGAAAGTAACCATAAGAATGCATCACTACAGGTCGCACACATTGGATGAAGTTATTGACCCTCTGCATATGTCAGGAAACAAAAGGCTGATTTACTAGATGGTTACTGGTGATGCTTCAGCTGAAAGCATCTCTCGGGGCCCAATGACGCACATTAAATGCTTGTTTGGAAGATCGTGTTCATCGCTTTATTCACGCCCCGGGGGACCTGCCCACGGCCACATAATGGCTACAACAAGCGATCACGTCATTGAGATTCGGAAGACTCGGGTGCCGCTGGTCTTCTGGCACACACAGGGTTAAGGGGCGGTAAGACCGAACACCATTTAGTAAATCAGCGCCTGCAGGACAGTAACGGTGGATGCGCGGTCACCAAGTCTCACCCGGCTTTTGTACTGCCGTGCCATGAAACCCTTGTAGTCAATGTGGTGATGCTTCTCCTGCAGGTAAAACTGGACCCAGTTGTGAAGTCCCATTATATCTTTGCCGCGCTTTGATTCTCCCACAAACACGTGCTCAAACCCACAAGAATCATTTCTGGGAAGGAGAGAAATACACGCGACAACTGAGTGACATCACGCGAGAACTGAATGACATCATCGCAGCGTTAAAAGCAGCAGTTTGCGCTAAGCAACTTAACTTTTTTTTCTCTTTTCTTCCATTTAGCACTTTCAAAGCAATTTTATTTTTAAATTTTGAACACACACACACACCCATGTATACACACGAACACACAGACATGTATACACACACACACACACACACACACACACACACACACACACACACACACACACACACACACACACAGATATGTAAACACAAACACACACACACACACACACACAAATAGAACGAGTCTTTCACCACGCATAAAAAAAAAGGGAAAATGATACATCTGCACATGAATTTGAATAAACATCACTTTCACACAGAAAAAAATGGTTATTTCTATGAGCAACCTAGGCGCATCCTATAAAATGCTCCGGGGAAAGGACTTTAGCCGCCTCTCTGCAAAACTGGTGCAATGTTTGTGCATAAAGATTCCTTACGTAGAAATGAGTTGTTTTTTGCAGGAGCGCAGCGGGGAGGCGTCTGCCCGGAAACCGACACATTTATTTACCAACTGAAGGGAAAAACGTACGCTTTGGTGGTCAGTTCAAATCATGGAAGCCGGGAAAACAAACGACTAACCAAGGAAATTATCCTTACTACCCCGCCATTTACTGCTGCCGAGTCTGGGAACCAACTCCCGGTATTTGTATATTCAAGCAGCTGTTCATGTTAGGAATACCCTAATATATCAGGCGTCACCTGCGTACAATAATAAGACACAAACATAACTGCCCCACACTAACCAATGTCTGCCCCCAATGTCTGCTCTCTCCACGCAGCATCAGAGGCCACTACAGTGAGAACTGCCACTCCCTGTTATTAGTACGAGTTTACCAAGGACCTGTAGATTTGGGCAACTTAGATTATGTTTTGTTTAGGGATAATAATCAATAATCTGCTGGGGAGGTAACATCTTACAGGACAGAATCTTTTGTTCTAGGTGATGGGAAGATAGAGGTGTGTTACTGCCATGCCAAAGTGTGTGTGTGTGTGTGTGTGTGTGTGTGTGTGTGTGTGTGTGTGTGTGTGTGTGTGTGTGTGTGTGTGTGTGTGTGTGTGTGTGTGTGTGTGTGTGTGTGTGTGTGTGTGTGTGTGTGTGTGTGTGTGTGTTCATATTAATACGTACCCTCTGCCTCCTTCTCTGGTATACAGTTGAAACCAAATGCCATACAGTTGTGACTTGAAATCTTTAATATTTGACTTTGACTGGTTTTTGCTAACCAGGTATTTGTGGGTAAGCTGCAAATGGACAATAAATACAGTATGAATGGAAAACTGTGTATTGTTTCATTTATATGAACAATGATAATAATAATAATAATAATAATAATAGCATGTTCTTGTATAGCGCTGCTAGTTTTACGTAGCGCTTTACAGAGACATTTTGCAGGCACAGGTCCCTGCCCCGTGGAGCTTACAATCTATGTTTTTGGTGCCTGAGGCACAGGGAGATAAAGTGACTTGCCCAAGGTCACAAAGAGCTGAAACCAGGAATTGAACCAGGTTCCCCTGCTTCAAACTCAGTGCCAGTCAGTGTCTTTCACTCACTGAGCCGCTCCCTCTCCCACCATACAGGACTGAGAATATCTGCTCACCTTCATGACTTCGGTTTCCAGAATGACATCAAGGAAATGGTTATTTTCTGCAATTTCCTCCGGAGTGACAACTTCTGCTACACCTGTAGACATCTCGTAGTTGTCCAGAAGAGAGATTAATGCTACGAGTAGAAAAATAAGATACAAGTTAACCCCTTGTGACATTAAATATGGCATTAAAAAAAAGGGGTGGGGGAGGTTCAAAGACATCTAATGACGTGAAGCCACCTGGCAGAGCGCTGGACAAGGAGGAAGCAGGATTACAGCATGGAACCGCAGTTCTGCAAGACGACCCACCATTCATCAATCACAGGGAGAGGACAATCACAGGGAGAGGACAATCACAGGGAGAGGACAATCACAGGGAGAGGACAATCACAGGGAGAGGACAATCACAGGAGAGTCATTTATGATGAAATGCTGGAATTTACTTGAAAACATGAAGGTAACCACAGGCTATGTCAGGGGCGCTCAACTCCAGTCCTCAGGCCCCCCCAACAGGTCAGATTTTCAGGATATCCCTGCTTCAGCACAGGTGGCTCAATCACAAGCTCAGCCTTCAACTCCACCACCTGAAGCAGGGATGGATTGAGCCACCTGTGCTGAAGCTGGGATACCCTGAAAACTTGACCTGTTGGGGGGGGGGGGGGGGTGGGGGGAGGGGGTTGAGCACCCCATGACAATGTGATACCAGGTGTGCATTCGTCAAGCACCCACCTACATAGTGACACGTAAAAGACCCCTTCAGCCCTGTCTATAGTGACACGTAGAAGACCCCTTCAGCCCTGTCTATAGTGACACGTAAAAGACCCCTCCAGCCCTGTCTATAGTGACACGTAAAAGACCCCTTCAGCCCTGTCTATAGTGACACGTAGAAGACCCCTTCAGCCCTGTCTATAGTGACACGTAAAAGACCCCTTCAGCCCTGTCTATAGTGACACGTAAAAGACCCCTTCAGCCCTGTCTATCTTTGACATCCAGCTGTTGGCTTGGAAAAAACAAAGGACTTTGAGATGATTGATCTCTGTTCAATTACTTCAACTACTTGTGCATTAAAACTTCATAAAATAATAAAACAAACAAACATCGAAACGGCCCGCCCCCATAATACAACATTAAAAGACAGGGGTGCCCAATGCTCCGCCCCTATAATACAACATTAAAAGACAGGGGAGCCCAATGCTCCGCCCCTATAATACAACATTAAAAGACAGGGGTGCCCAATGCCCGCCCCTATAATACAAGATTAAAAGACAGGGGTGCCCAATGCCCGCCCCTATAACACAACATTAAAAGACAGGGATGCCCAATGCTCCGCCCCTGTAATACAACATTACCTGCAAACGTTTTGTTCTTTTTCAGTTTCTCTTCATTCACAAACTGGAACAAGGGGCAGGAGGCGCTGTCTTTAGCCTGATTGCTGCCAGCTGGGACATAGCCCGCTTTCCCCTGAAGGAAAAGAGCCAAAACGATAAGAACTTATGGTCCAAGTGGGGACAGCAGTGAAATAAAACTGATGAGAAAGAGGACAATGTACGTTGTGTGTCTGTATGCGTGTGATGTATATATATCAGTGCTTTGCTTAGATTGGGTTTGCTATGCGCATCTCACCATATCCGCTAATATATGTCACCTCGCTGTTCTCTCTGATGACAGAAACCTTCCTCCCCCCTTCATCACCCTATATTTTATGAATATTCTTCCAACTAAAATCCCTCTGTCTCCGCGTACACGTCTTAGTTGAGAATCCACCTTGAAAGTGTAGGTTGTCTTCCATTCCAGCAGCAAGCCCCCGTTTATTTCTATGTATTTATTTGATGTACTTGAACCGCAGGAGTCCCTGGTCCTTTATCCTCCCACTACACAGGAACACCCATTTTCCATGTTTGGAGGGTTTTGTGCGATAGTTTAAGCCCCAAAAACCACACACTACAAATATGGCCTGGGGAACCCCAATAGATTGCAACGTCTTCTCCTCTGATGTTGCAACTTTCTATTAGACCAGACTATTAAACTTTATTTGCGGCGCCCCCCTGCCTGCTCTCCTGTTAGAGCGCCCTCCTACCTCACCTCGCGCGGCGTCACGTCATTTGACATCATGTCACCGTGGCAACCATGATGCCGTGTTGCCATGCCGACGCCTGACACCAAGTTTCTTAACCACGGTATGTGTAGTTGCAGAGGCCTCGCTCGGTCCCCTGGCATTTAATTTAAATGCCTTGGGGAAGAGAGCAGGACGCCTGTAACCGCCCGCGACCCCCCCCCCCCAAAAGTGTAGCGCCCCCCAGTTTGCGCACCGCTGTATTAGACACCAGATCGAGTTGGACGATGCGGCCAGGTCGTGCTCACTGCCCGGTGGACAGAACTAGTTGTAGAGCAACTGGGCATTTCCCTGTCTGCTTGCGAGCGCGTTTACACATACTGCTATCTTAGGCCGCGCTTATAGTGCCGGCGACGGCGAAGCGACGTCACCCGAAAACAAATGCATTGTTGCTGCCGCGTGCGCTTATAGTAAGCGCGACGGCGACAAGGCGACGCGATTTTTGGAAGCCGGGAATATTTGATTTTTCAGGGGCTGTCGCCTCATGTGACAGCCCCTGAACCAATCAATGCCCTGGTCGCCCGCGCCGCCGCCGCCACAAAGCGAAATACAATTTTCGCTGGTAGCGATAGGTGACGTCACGCGTCGCGTTGCCGTCGCAGGCACTATACGCGCGGCCTTCCTCATGTACACTTAATTAAAACATGCGTAATGTACTTATACTTCAGCCAGTGGCCTCCACGTCGCGTTACGTTGCTTGTATTAATCTGTAAGGAAGAGTTTCCCTTCTTTTTTTTTTTACCACGGTTACATTTAGGTCGGCAACACCCGAGACTGTCCTTGTACACTTTTGTAAAGATCAAACCACACTGGCACCACAGTAATAAAAGCACCGTTATCAAAGGTAACGGGAAACGAGGTAATAACAAGAGAATGCAACGTACCTGTAATGAGATCCTGTAATCTTTACCGGGCGCCAAACGGTTAACATCTGCGTCCCAGAGCTGGTTGAACAGCTTGGAAAGTTCATGGTTTAAACCAGTTCTGAAAAACAAAAACAAAAAGAAATCGCCAATAAATACTGGTGGAGAAACAGACACAGAAATTGACAGCAAGAAAGGACCGTTGGGTCCAACTAGTCTGTCTGTCTGTCCTCCTTCCATACTTGATCCAACGCTTTGCTCCAGTCTAGGTTATGTATTCAGGATAGCCCTGCTTCAGCACAGGTGGCTCAGCGATTATGACTGAGCCACCTGTGCTGAAGCAGGGATATCCTGAATACATGACCTGTTGTATGCCTCCCCTGCGCTGGTTCTTTGTATTCACAGCTGTCTGTCCCAAGCACTTGTTGATTTTTTTTTTTTTACTGTATCTGCTATTATTTCCCACAAGTCTACCACATTATAAAGGTCGTTCTCAGGGACAAAAACAGCACAATACAGGGCTTTTATTGTGTTAATGTAGTTACATAGTAGAAAAAAAAAACTAATGCCTATGGAGTTCAGCCTAAGTTCACTTTAATTGTCAGAGATACTCATCCTACATGTATAGTTCTATTTATCCAGATGAAGGCAAACTAAAATCCCCAGTGAAACATGTGGTCAATTTGTCCCTGGCTCCAGTACAGCAATCGGATTTCTCTCTGTATTAAAAAGAAAGATCTAAAAAGAGGCACTGCTCTTACTTTAACGAAGATCTCCATTCTCCAGGGATGACACTGTGGCCTTTGTATTGTCCGAGGGTTGAATAGATCCCTTGAAAGTTTCCAGTTCTGTAATGTCTTTTTTTTAATTATTGAGTGATGCCCAAAACTGTACTCCATATTCAAGATGTGGTCTTACGAAGGCGATATACAGTTGAAAAATTATGCGATGTTCCCCTCTATCTATACCCTGTTTTATGCATTATTATATCCTATTTACCTTTGCTGCTACTGCCTGACATTGGGCACTATTGCCAAGCCTGCGGTCTACAAGCACTCCTAAATCCTTCTCCATCAAGTATTGACTTAATTTTGCCCCATTTCGTTTGTATGCAGCATGCTTATTCTTGCTTCCTGAAAGCATAACCTTACATTTATGTTTTTTTTTTAAAATAAACTATTTATTTGTACATTTTTTCAAGGTTACAGTAAATAAATAAGGGGAAAGGCAAGTTTACATCGCATGGTGGGGAACTGCACATCCTAGTGCATATCCGTTATACACGAGCGCAGTCCCAGGGCCCTAACATGCGCAAGCGATACATTGCACGTAAAGCGAAAATACACATTCATAGATGACAAACATAACAACAAAAAATAAATATGTAGGAGAAAGTAATGGGAGGGGAATCCTGTGTTTACCTGTAATTTATCATCTCCTGCATATGAGCCCCCGCTATGTATTGAGACTGCTACTGGAATCTGTTCTAGCCTACACTGTGCCTCCCAAGGTGTCCCCCCTCCCATTGGCCTTTGTTGGGACCAGGTGAACACAGGACGATTTCAAGCGTAAATATTAATTATGCTATATTCTCTATATACATATATATTCAGCATCTAACTAGTTAAAATGAGTTATTTAGTATTAAGTTAGAAATTATATTGGAAAATGAATGAATCTGCAAAGATAAGAAGATAAATTAGTCTGAAGACAGGCAGGTGTAAAAATGTTTGTCTTCTAAGTTGCAACAGTTTGGATTCAAAAGTTAGTTAAATAGTTAGTAAAAGACAATACAGTAGAGGTAGGTCTTAAAAAATTAGGAACCTAGGATTAACTATATTTACTTAGTGAAAGAACAAAGAAGGGTCTTCTAAATCAAAGTCTAAAGAAAGAAACAGCGTTCTAATGATGATTAACTAAAAACATTTTGGCTGACAGTGAGAGAAACAGGTATTGCTCAAATCTATAAAGATTGCATTTGGATTTATAGCATTCAGAATCATTTAACACCCAAGCTAAGAACAACCAAGCTAAAGATTCTCCACTCTATAACTAAATTCTATGTGCCTAAATGATGTAACCGACTGAAAGGATGCTGTGAAATATGTCTTCTTTTGTCTCTGAATAAATTGAGAAAAGAACTGGACCTTGAACTATTTGATATATATTGAAAGGTGGGACATTTATTTGCACCCATCTAATGGAGCAAATCTTTACCAGGAGGTTCTCATATGAAGGCTGGGTCCATATTAGTCTCGTCTCTGCCCTCGGACATCGCCCATGCGGTCCAAATTCACAATAATGTATCACTACGTTCGCATAGCACGGCCGACATTTATCTGTTTTAGAGATGGAATCCCACATGGTCAGTCAGTTGAATTTCATAGGGGCCTCTGAATGGGGAAGTGTTTGTCAGTCCAGAGTTTTTTCCCCTTATCCCATCCTGTCCTTCTCAGGGAGTCAGAGTTGTAGGTAGGGGTGAGTCTGGCTGTACAAGCTCTTGCTTTTCACACAGTGACATCACACCAAGGGAGCAGCCAGAGGAAATCATACCCTCCCAAGTCTAAATTACAAAAATAAATAAATACAAAAAACCTTATAGTTGTCAGATTTGTGTAAAAAAAATGATAATGTACCAATCACACAGAGAAGATACCCTTAAACAGGTCACTGCATTAGTTCACCTTGGTCCTAGGAAAGATTGTCCCTTTAAACCTGACACTTACCTAGCCAAACTTTCTAGTTCATCAGAGTCCTTCTGTAGAGAAATTACATATGGCTGATTTTACCAACATACATAATTATTCCACCAGACAATAAGAACTATTCTGCATGTAGGGTAGGCACAGGCTTAAACACAGATTACATTGGCAGTGTTAGCAGGTTTAAATAATTTTTTTAATCAAAAGGATTTCTTTCCTTTGTCAAAAGATTTCATTTAAAAAAAAATATATAAAATGAGGCTGCTAACTTGAAAGTCAGTTTGTAATGTAGCACGGGGTTTTTGGATTGGTTTTCCATAAATGTGTAGCCCAGTGCCCAGCCTATATATATTCCTGGCCCTAACACCAGAAGTCCTGGTAAGGAGCAGGAAGTGTTAGGGTTAAATGCCTCTCACATGGGCCAGCTTGTGAGTCTCCCTATTGGGATGTTAATTTGCGGTTTCCAGGTGCTGGTCTGGAAATCATTGGAGCATGTGCGGGGGAGGGGGGGGGGAGTTTGGGCTCATTGGAGAAGTTCTGCCCAGTTACCAGAGCTTAGGAGTGGGACCCTCCCCTGGTATAAAACATGGCTCCCTTCCAAATTTAGTAGGAGAGTTCCAGTGCCGCCTGCTCCTTAGGGAGTAGGCAGGATTCTACCTTGCCCCTTCAGGGGGTAAAGATTAGCCCAGGGGCCTCAAGCTCCTGGGGGCCCAGTCAAGGGAAGAACCCATGCCAGCTGCGAGGGATATGTCTTCGAACATTGAGGACAAGTGATCCTCTCTTGCATGAGAAGGAACCGTATGAGCTGGTCTGCCAACACCTCCTGTTATACCGTTCCTGGCTTGTGACTGCACTTACTACAAAAGGTTCCTGTGGGGATGAAACTCTGCCAACGCTGAGACTCAGCCCTTCTGTGAGCCTATACATGAGAATTGTGCGGGAACGGGTGTGATCAGGATGATAAAATGCTACTGTAAGAGGAGGAAAGAAAGGGCATCTTTTTGGACTCAGTGAATATTTATAAAATATTTAACCAGAAAAACAAGACGAAGATTCGGCTCAGGAGTTCACTAAATGTCTCTCAGTGCAGCAGAAGAGGACCAAAGATGCAAAGTTATGTGGGGAAGATCATGTGACCAGGCAGCCACTAGATACAATTGGTGCCCTGCTAGAGAGAGGGCAGGGCCCAATAAGGGGTGTGCCAGAGCCTGTTTCAGAAGAGGGAGGGGATGTGACTTTGGAAATGGTTGCTATACAAGCAAAAAATGCTTGTTACATTATAATAAATTAAAAATGTCTTTCACAGTTTAAAAAAAATGCTACAAGTATTTTCTCATGGTAGAGAACTGATTTCTTTAAAAAAACCACACATAGGATATTGCTCGGTCTGCAGCTTTAACAAACCTCTGGCTCTTAACAATTCTGTATGGCTGCTAAGTTTTATATCTGTGTGCTAACCCCCAATTTAGCAGACTCTTTAAAAACAGTGTAAAAAGGGGTCACTTGAGTACCTGATTTTACTTCTCCAGAACACCTATACAATGTAAATGTTTTGAAAACACACATACATTTGTTTTGAAAACACCAGTGAAATAGTTTCCATGCTAAGCAGGGTGCAAGGATGGGTGGTTGGAGAGCCAGACAATGCTAAAAACAGGAGACAGGCCCATATCCGCCAAACGGTGCCAAGCTATAGAACGCTTTTTACTCTCATTCATATGACTAGCAGTTGAGCGTGCTAAAGCTCAGCCTCGTTTTGTGGTTCTGGGCCGCAGTGCTTTGCAAAATATAGCAAGTGAGCAATCAAAAAAAATGCATGGAGAACGATAGCAGAATAGAGACGAGGCCGCCCAATGACATCTGCATTACACAGGCAGCCCTGCTTACTCTGCAAGGACAGGGCACTAAAAGCTGCTGGGTAAGCAGGGGCTCTGCCTTTAACTGGGGCTCTGACCGAACAGGCACTTTCTTTGTCTGAAACGTGCAGTCACACATTTATCTGGGGTCTGTCATCTGTGTCTTTATAGATCTTCTGTCTGAAACGCTCATCATAATAATCTCAGATCTCAGATAAAACAAGTGTTAATCTGCTAACAAAATCTGTAAAATTGGTAGTAGTGGAAATCAGGTTTTTGAGCTCCATGAATCCAGATATTCAGGGTTTTTGAGCCTCTGATTCCATATATTCAGGGTTTTTGAGACCCTGATTCCAGAGATTCGGGTTTTTGAGGCCCTGATTCCAGAAACCCATGTTTTTGAGCCCCTGATTCCAGAAATCCATGTTTTTGAGCCCCTGATTCCAGAAATCCAGGTATTTGAGCCCCTGATTCCAGAGATCCAGGTTTTTGAGCCCCTGATTCCAGAAATCCATGTTGTTGAGCCCCTGATTCCAGAAAACCAGGTTTTTGAGCCCCTGATTCCAGAAATCCAGGTTTTTGAGCCCCTGATTCCAGAAATCCATGTTTTTGAGCCCCTGATTCCAGAGATCCAGGTTTTTGACCCCCTGACTCGAGATCCAGGTTTTTGAGCCCCGATTCCAGAGATCCAGGTTTTTGAGCCCCTGATTCCAGAGATCTGGTGTTTTTAAGAGCAGTGCACTTCTAGGGACTAGAAAAAATGACCCACAGCGTTTTCTTTCTCCAGCAAATCCAAAGGATAATAGTAATGTGAATGAACGATACAAGAGCAAAACATCTCTACACCTATTGAGCCAATAACGTGTTGCAAGGCAAAGAGTTACAAAAGGGTTAAACATAGTAATTCCCTATTGTAACCTAGTACAGCTCTCTTCCTCTACACCCCTCCTCCTCCTCTCCCCCCTGTCCTCCTCCTCTCTCCTCTCCTCCTCCTCTCCCCTATGGGACAAGCCCTGATGTCACCAGAACATCTTTGATTACATGAAAGTTGCAGGAAACCACCTCTGCTCCCCCCCCCCACCCCCCACCCACACGCCATGTTCAGCAGGACAGTGAATTGTTTCCAGAGGAATCTTGCTATATTCTCCCCCCCCCCCTCCTCCAAATAATTACGCATATTAAAATGATAAAATAATGGGAACACCGGAGGTGGGAATCAGCAGCATTGCAAAATGTTGAGATCCTCAAAGAGGTAGGAGCGGAGCACAGCGGAATGGATGCAGGGGCTGAACACCAGGGTAAGTAAAAATCCTTTATTCCACGATCAACATCATGGTGGTGGATAGACAAACTTCTCTAACGCGTTTCAGGCTTTCGCCCTTTGTCAAAGAGAACCAAGTAACGCTGCAAGTGTCCCGCTGATATAGCTCTCTCCCCTCCGCTACCAGCTGATCACTGTTTCATAATTTTTTGGCGCGAAATCGCCAAGCTGCAATCTGATTGGCTGTGTCATGCAACCAATAGAATGAATGAACTTAACGTATTACGTGCAGGGGGCGGCTCAGATCAGCGGAGCAGCCGCAGCAGTCTTAGTAACAAGTTAAAAAGCAACAACAGTACAAACAGTAGCGTTTGAAGCATATTAAAAACAATATAGATATTGTGTTGCAAAAACGATCTATCAAATTGAAACGGAGGTATGGAGGAAAATACAGTGGGGAAAGAAATACATCTATGTACATATTATTTATAACAAGACTGTTATAACAACCCACTGTATGAATTGTGGGTTAGTAAGGCTATAAAAGGATAGCCAGTTGTTTAAGTGAAATCTAAATGATCTTAAAGGTATATGACAGTAAATGTTCCTAATATATTATGCTTACTGTGCGAACCTAGAACCGACAAAATATACATTTGTTTCTTCTCTCCCTCACTTATATATCTGTGTATATGCATTTCATGGTAACCTATATAGTTGCATTTCATGGTAACCTATATATTTATTTATATTGTATCCATGTATATCACATATTTCATAATCTTA
The DNA here is from genome assembly GCF_040206685.1 of Ascaphus truei. Classification (NCBI taxonomy): domain Eukaryota; kingdom Metazoa; phylum Chordata; class Amphibia; order Anura; family Ascaphidae; genus Ascaphus; species Ascaphus truei. Next base: position 296,954,121 of record NC_134487.1, read on the forward strand.
TACTATATTAGTGAAAGCACTGTATGTTTGCCTGCCTGGATGTCCGGTGTCCCTAGGGGAAATCTCATTGGTCCCTTGGGTCGCCCGCCCCCGCACACCTCTCATTGGCCTGAGGCGGAGTGACGGGCCAAAAAAAACACACCCACACACACACACACAGTGTCACCACACACACACAGTGTCACCACACACACACAGTGTCACCACACACACACAGTGTCACACACACACACACAGTGTCTCACACACACACACACACACACACACAGTGTCACACACACACACACACACACACAGTGACACACACACACACACACACACACACACACACACACACACACACACACACACACACACACACACACACACACTGTCACACACTGTCACACACTGTCACACACTGTCACACACTGTCACACACTGTCACACACACACACACACACACACACACACACACCTCCCTGAACATCGTGACCCGCGCGCACCTCCTCCTCTCCCCGTGTCTCCCGCGCTTTCACCCCGCTCCCCCCCCCCCGGCGCCGCTACAGTCAGCGGGACACACACTATTATTACCCCTTCAGCGCCCCCCACCCAGTGTCAGCGGCCGTGCGAGACCCCCCCTCTATATCTCCCACCTCTCCCCCCCCACACATATACATGCCCCCCCCTCCCCGGCGCTCACAACTCACCCCCCTCCCCGGCGGGGGAACAGGCAGCCTGCCTCACGGCACCGAGTGCCCAAGATGGCGGCGGCCTCACTCGCGGCGGCGGCCGGAAGCCTCCCTGTTTCCCGCGCTTTCAGTCCCCCCCCGGCGCCGCTACAGTCAGCTGGGGAGCGAGCGCCCGGGACACAGCGGGGGAGCGGCCACAACACGCTGCCTCCCGCCTCAGATCCACGTGGGACCTGCCGGACGGGTGAGTGAGCGGCCTTCACTTCACCTCCCTTCACCCACCCCTCACCTCCCCTCACCCCCTTCACCTCCCCTCACCCCCCTTCACCTCCCCTCACCCACCCCTCACCTCCCCTCACTCCACTTCACCTCCCCTCCACCCCCCCTTCACCTCCCCTCCACCCTCCTTCACCTCCCCTCCACCCCCCTTCACCTCCCCTCCACCCCCCCCCTTCACCTCCCCTCCACCCCCCCCCCCTTCACCTCCCCTCCACCCCCCCCCTTCACCTCCCCTCCAGTGTCAGTGTCTCCCCGATACCCCCCCCCACCCCCCCCCCCCCCGGCACCGCTACAGTCAGCGGGGAAGCGGAACGAGCGAGCGAGCGCCCGGGACACAGCGGGGGAGCGGCCACAACACGCTGCCTCCCGCCTCAGATCCACATGGGACCTGCCGGACGGGTGAGTGAGCGGCCTTCACCTCCCCTCACCCCCCTTCACCTCCCCTCACCCTCCCCTCACCCCCCCTCACCCCCCCTTCACCTCCCCTCACCCACCCCTCACCTCCCCTCACTCCACATCCCCTTCACCTCCCCTCCACCCTCCTTCACCTCCCCTCCACCCCGCTTCACCTCCCCTCCACCCCGCTTCACCTCCCCTCCACCCCCCTTCACCTCCCCTCCACCCCCCCTTCACCCCCCCTTCACCTCCCCTCCACCTCCCCTTCACCTCCTCTCCACCCCCCTCCACCCCCCTCCACCCCCCTCCACCCCCCTTCACCTCCCCGCCGCCCCCCCTTCACCTCCCTGCCACCCCCCCCCTTCACCTCCCCGCCCCCCCCTTCACCTCCCCGCCACCCCCCCTCCACCTCCCCTCCACCCCCTTCACTTCCCCTCCACCCCCCCTCACCTACCCTTCACCTCCACTCCACCCCCCCCCCCTTCACCTCCACTCCACACCCCCTTCACCTCCCCGCCACCCCCCCCTTCACCTCCCCGCCACCCCCCCCTTCACCTCCCCGCCACCCCCCCCTTCACCTCCCCGCCACCCCCCCTTCACCTCCCCGCCACCCCCCCTTCACCTCCCCGCCACCCCCCCCCCTTCACCTCCCCGCCACCCCCCCCCCCTTCACCTCCCCGCCACCCCCCCCCTTCACCTCCTCGCCACCCCCCCTTCACCTCCCCGCCACCCCCCCCCCTTCACCTCCCCGCCACCCCCCCTCCACCTCCCCTTCACCTCCTCTACACCCCCCCCCTTCACCTCCACACCACCTTCACCTCCCCTCCACACCCCCTTCACCTCCCCTCCACACCCCCTTCAGCTCCCCTCCACACCCCCTTCACCTCCCCTCCACCCCCCTTCACCTCCCCTCCACCCCCCTTCACCTCCCCTCCACCCCCCTTCACCTCCCCTCCACCCCCCTTCACCTCCCCTCCACCCCCCTTCACCTCCCCTCCACCCCCTTCACCTCCCCTCCACCCCCCTTCACCTCCCCTCCACCCCCCTTCACCTCCCCTCCACCCCCCTTCACCTCCCCTCCACCCCCCTTCACCTCCCCTCCACCCCCCTTCACCTCCCCTTCCCACCGCCTCCCCCCCCTTCCCACCGCCTCCCCCCCCCTTCCCACCGCCTCCCCCCCCTTCCCACCGCCTCCCCCCCCCTTCCCACCGCCTCCCCCCCCCTTCCCACCGCCTCCCCCCCCTTCCCACCGCCTCCCCCCCCTTCCCACCGCCTCCCCCCCTTCCCACCGCCTCCCCCCCCTTCCCACCGCCTCCCCCCCCTTCCCACCGCCTCCACCCCCCTTCCCACCGCCTCCCCCCCCTTCCCACCGCCTCCCCCCCCTTCCCACCGCCTCCCCCCCCTTCCCACCGCCTCCACCCCCCTTCCCACCGCCTCCCCCCCCTTCCCACCGCCTCCCCCCCCTTCCCACCGCCTCCCCCCCCCTTCCCACCGCCTCCCCCCCTTCCCACCGCCTCCCCCCCCTTCCCACCGCCTCCCCCCCTTCCCACCGCCTCCCCCCCTTCCCACCGCCTCCCCCCCCTTCCCACCGCCTCCCCCCCCTTCCCACCGCCTCCACCCCCCTTCCCACCGCCTCCCCCCCCTTCCCACCGCCTCCCCCCCCCCCCCCCCCTCCCCCCCCTTCCCACCGCCTCAGCCCCCCCTTCCCACCGCCCCCCCCCTTCCCACCGCCCCCCCCCCTTCCCACCGCCTCCCCCCCCTTCCCACCGCCTCCTCCCCCCCCTTCCCACCGCCTCTCCCCCCCCTTCCCACCGCCTCCCCCCCCCCTTCCCACCGCTTCCACCCCCCCTTCCCACCGCCTCCACCCCCCCTTCCCACCTCCTCCCCCTTCACGCCACCTCCCCCCTCCTCCCCCTTCACGCCACCTCCCCCCTCCTCCCCCTTCACACCACCTCCCCCCTTCACACCACCTCCCCCCACCCGCCGCACGCATTCAACAGACAACCCACACACTCGACACACACCTGCCACATCCTGCCCCTACGCAACAATATCACTGACCAGCTGTCACCCGCACTCGCCACACACCCGCCGCCTCACACCCTAGCAGGACCCCAACCCACAGCCAGCACTCACTACCCACGCGCCACCCGTACTGAACACCCATCCGCCGCCTCACACCCTAGGAAGACACACGCCTCACATTTTCACATCACTTATGTCACCAAAATATACATTGTACTGTGGTGTGTTTACAATAAACCATTTTTTTACAACATCGTATTACATTTTCTTCCATCTTTCTTTTCAACATTATTATGAAACCTTTACAACAAACAGTCACCTATTGTTCCACGATTTATAAATAATACTACCTATTACGCATTTACATCCCGGGCAACGCCGGGTCTCTCAGCTAGTAACCTATATAGTTAATTCCATGTATGTCACATATATTGTTTTTATATAGTGGTATGTTATGACAATAATTGATAGGGAAGATACAAATAAGCAGTATAATGCTTGTCATTGGATACATTCTAATCTAGACTTTTTTATTATTTGTTTTGTATCATTTCAGGAAATGTTTCAATTCCCAGTCAATGTTCATACCATTGGGAGCCAGTGTTCCCAAGGTATATATCCAGTGCATTTCTCGACGATTGAGGAGTGATTATCACCTCCTCTCGGATGTATGGATATATGTTCGAGAGCACTGAATGTTAGATTATCTAATGAACCTTGATCACAGTTCTTAAAGTGTCTGGCTACTGGGTAATTGTCATCCTTATTCTTTATAGTTCTGATGTGTTCCCTTATTCTTATCTTAAGTGGTCTTGTAGTTCTTCCAATATAATTGCACCCACATGCACATCTAAGAATATAAATAACGAATTTGGAATTACATGTTAGAAATGAATTGATCCTATACTTACGTCTAGTGTATATGTTCCTTACTGATTTTATTGGAAGTGCGAATTTACAGAAATTACAGGTTCCACATTTGTGAAATCCCTTTGGTAGTTTTCTTTCTGTAGCCAGTCTGTCTCTATACATACTAGGTGAGAGATGATCTCCCAATGTTTTGGCTTTCCGGTATACTATTTTTGGATTCAATTTTGTAACTTTGTCCAAATCTCTGTCTAATTTTAGTATATTCCAATGTTTATTAAGGATTGATCGTATGATGTTTGATTGTTTAGAGTATGTTGTAATGAATAAGGGTACCTCTCCCTCTAGTGTGCCCCTTTTCTTATGTTTGTTGTTCTTGTATCTGGATAATAGATCTGTTCTATTACATTCTTTCACGCTCTGAAAAGCATTTTCAATGACCTCATCTGAATAGCCACGAGATTTGAATCTAGTTTTAAGTTGTTCTGCTTGATCGTAGAAAGATTTTTCCGTTGAGCATATCCTCCTGAGACGGAGAAATTGACTCTTGGGAATGCTATTCAACAGTGGTTTCGGGTGTGCACTGTTTGCTCTGAGCAGGGAGTTGCGAGAATGTTCCTTTCTGTAAATGTTGGTTTGTATTGAAAGGTTAGTATCCACATATAAGTTGAGATCCAAGAAGTCAATGTGTTGGTCATGAACTGTATGTGTGAATCTGAGATTGCAGTCGTTGGATTCAAGATATGTAAAAAATAGTGACAGTGTATGTGCGTCCCCAGACCAGATTAATAACAGGTCGTCAATATATCGACGGTAAAACTTGATATGGTGTCTGTATGGGTTAGTGTCACCGAAAATGTGTTGAGATTCCCAGAGTCCCATGAATAAGTTGGCATAGGAGGGTGCAAAGGAGGTCCCCATAGCCGTGCCCTGTGTCTGTAGATAATATTGATTGTTAAAAGTGAAATAATTGTGCTGTAATAAAAATAATACACAATCCAAAATAAACGTGATTTGTGCCAAGTGAAGATTAGAATTGTTTAGAAAGTGAGTGATTGCTTTGATGCCTTTGGTGTGTTCAATGATCGTGTATAAGGAAGTGACATCTAACGTGACCCAAGTGTATGTGTGAGACCATGTGATATGATTTATGTCTGAAAGCAAATCAAAAGAATCCTTCAGAAATGAGGGTAATTGTTGAACCAAAGGCTGCAAGAAAAAATCCACATACCTGGAGACACCATCTCCCAAAGACCCAATACTAGATATTATAGGTCTGCCTGGAGGATACTCCAGCGACTTATGAATCTTTGGGAGATGGTGAAACACAGGCATGATAGGAAAAGGATTGAAAAGAAATTCTGACTCTTGTTTAGATAAGACTCCCAACTCCCTGCCCAGATCTATAAGCTTTTCAATTTCCTTTAAGTACATCTGCGTGGGATCTTTGGTGAGTTTGCAATAAGCATCAACATCATTTAGTTGTCTAATTGCCTCTGAGTAGTACATCTCGGAACTCATTACAACTATGGCTCCACCTTTATCTGCATTTTTTATCGTTATCTCTTTTCTGTTTTTAAGAGTAGTCAAACATTGACTTTCCTCTTTAGATAGATTATTGTGTTCAGAACTGGTAAGATTATAGCCTTTGGCCAATAGTTGTAGATCTTGTTCTACGAGTTTTTCATAGGTCTCTAATTGAGGACCCTTTGAAAACATAGGGCAAAATATCGATTTGTTTCTGAATGATGTGTGCTTAGAGGCAGTTAGAAAAAGGAACTGTTCTGAATCTCCAACATGTTGAGTATCTGTCATATCCTGTTCCTCAAACAGATCCTTCATATCCTGTAGTACTGTATGTTCTCTAAATGACAGCCTGGCGTCAGTGGCGTCCCCCACCAGAGGAGCCAGGTCCAATTCCTCTGGATCGCCTGGTGAGGAAACTTCACCGACAGCAGGCTGTTTTGACTTAAAGAATTTCTTCAATGTTAGTTTTCTTATATATCTTTGCAAATCTATAATAGTATTAAAGAGATCAAAGTTATCTCGGATACCAAAGTTCAGACCCTTGTTGAGAACTTGTAGTTCTCCCTCTGTTAGTTCGACCCCAGAGATATTGACTACATTGTTCTCTGATATTAGTGACAGGTCCCGCAGATACAGGAAGGGGTTAATCTCATGGATTAAACGGTATACATACCATAGAAGATTGTTCCCTCCTGAATATTAGAACATCATCTTCATACAATATCTGCACATAATCTTTGCAAAGATTCCCACCTAGCTGAGCACGGTATTAGGGAGTTTATTCTCCTATCTATCATTAGCATTGCAAAATGTATTGTTAAAGTTGCAGTTCAGTCTTTTTTTTATTTTTTTATTTTTTACTTCAATATTTTCATGTGTGCAATCTCTGATTACCTAAAGAACTGCATAGCTGCCGGTCAATTCGTTCTCCGTCTATTGATCGGCAAAGTTTGGCGACATCTTTAAATATGGGGAATGTAAATCGTTGCTATAGGAACAAGCATGCTTTTTAAAATAGAATACAAGAAAATTGGTCTTTCAAAGTTGTTGTTTTTTAAACAGAAAATGCTAAAAGTATTTTTTTCTTACTACAGAACTGATTTATTAAAAAAAACACACATGCAGGATATTGACTGAACTGCAGCTTTAAGTACAGCTCAACCCCGCTCTAGCGAGATCCGCTACAACGCGAATCCGCTTATAACGCGGTTTGAGCATGGCTCCCGATTTAAGCAGAAAATCTCCTACCTTTCTGATTCTGTGCTCTTGCTGCCTGTGCCCCACCCCTCCTCCTCAGCGTCAAATGACCCCACGAGGTCATGTGACGTCACGTCGCCATGGCAACGCGACGTCAAGTTACCCCGCAGAGTCATTTGACACCGTGAAGGGGGAGGGGTGGGCGCAGGATCTGATCGGGACCATGGTTTGGTGGGAGCCAAAAGTCAAGGTCGGTTGTATAACGATACTGTGAATAGTTAGAAAATGCTGATATACAGTGAGAACCCATTAATGGTTTCATAATGTATTGTGAGATACAGGCCCATCAGGGATTCATTTGAAGTTATGTATTCTATTAAAATGCAGATGTTTACATTTTACCTAGGAAAATGGTTTTACGCCTCGCATAATATTTGCCATCCTTTCATCCGACCTGCTTCAAAAGCATCTTATTTCATCAGACATCTCTCTCAGGATATATTAACTTTTACAGTACAATAGGCTTTGAACTTATGCATAACTTCACTTCTCAGATGTTGTGTTATATTGCTGAGTCCTTTCTCTGAAACTGCTCAGGGGAAGCTTATTTTACGCTATGCTTTGTTTTATTTATTAAACCGCAGCAATAAAAATTTATTGAACACCTTCCAAAAATGCATTTAATCTTTGGCCGTCTTGTGTTTCTCTTGCAGGAAACTGGACTTCTCGGTTTTAAAACCAAAGTCCTTTCTTTAAAAGCAACATTAGTTAGCTTTATTATTTAATGGTCTGCTTTCGATGCGTCATATTGACACACACACACGAGAGGAGAGAGCTGATGCCGGGTAAGTCCTGCGTGGTGGTGCCGCTGGGTCTGAGACAGCTGGGAGAATTATCCCAGCTCTCCCCCGCCGGCGGACGCAGAACCCCCGATCACGGCCATTTTTATTTTCGCGATCCGGTTATAACGCGATCGCATCGTGTGGACCCCGAGCACCATGTTTCAACGGGGTTCAGCTGTAGTTTTAACAATTTGAGAGTCTCCTGTCAAAGGTCTCGTGATGGAAATAAAAAAAAGCAAACCATCTTATTTATTTAAAACATATCGTTGCTTGGAGCAGGATTTTCTCCTGTTCCATATCTGAGGTACAGCAAATAAAAACACCACTTGTGGTTCATTCACACGTCTCAGACAGGTCTGCAATCCTGTCTTTCCCCATTATCGCTTAGCAAACAGTGCTTCCACTGCAGTCAGGGATTCTGGGTAATGACATGCAAATCAGCACTCAGTGTATGTCACCTTTTGCTTCTTGTCCATTTTAACATGGATCCCTTATAAGTTTATGCCTGCCGTAATATCCGGGGCAGATATTTGCTTATATCAGGAGATATGGATTATAAACCAGGGATGCACCAATAGGTCTGTGGATATCGACAACTTACTGTTAGAAAACGATATCTCGCACAGCAGAGGAGGCAACGGGGATGAACGAATGATGTTATTTTCATAATAAGAAGATTTCATAGTAAGAAGATAGGGACAGCAATTCTGATCAGCAGTAGCACAGTATTTTGGTGACTGTTTTGCTTACTAACTAAATTAAACATCTTTCTCAGTTTTATTAAACTACTATACCCGATGCCTCAAACTCATCTTTCTGAAAATTGTTGCACATAGCTGTATATACATTTCCAACTACTCCCTCCCTCAAACAGAAAGAAATGACGTTCTGGGGTCTGAGGCAGGATGGAAACTTGTTCAAGTTTCCAATGATCCCTCACTGGTCAGAACCAGATTTCCCTACTGGTCTTTGAAGTGGGGATACCAGGATCTACAATATATATTTTAACTGCTTTTTGTCACTTAAAAGTATTACTGCAAAATGTGAAGGGGGAAAAAAAAAAAAAAAGCTATAAAGTGACATCAAAGCGCCTTACAAAAAAATGTTTTGTTTACCAAGAATTTATAATCATATGACAGGAAATCGCTGGGGTGGTGATCCGCTGCTGGTGATCCGCCGCTTGTGATCCGCTGCTTGGTTACAATCAAGATGTAAGAAAAACAGAAATATAAAGGCACAAAACCACAGCTTTTAATGCCAGCATGGTTTCCGGAGTACAAAACAGTATTAACCCTCTCTGCTCTGGACACAGCGCGCCTTTACACAATCCAATATGCTGTAAGTAAACACTTCCAAATCTAGAAGCAGCGTTGTGTGTAAATACAGAAAACCGGTTTGTCAGACCGGAATCTCCCATTCTTTCCTCCTGAATAAAACAGGTCGTGTGTGCCACAAATAAGAAGTAAAACGGAGGAACTTTTACTTGTATTTGTGTGAGCCGAGAGCACACATTCATAACACACATAATACTGCACACAGCATGTAAAAATATCACTTGTGAGGACACTCACACAGATCTGCAGCGCTGCCTTTCCCCAATATCTCTTAGCATACAGTGCTTACACCGAAGCCAGGAATTCTTGGTAATGACATGCAAATGAGCACACAGCGTCACCTTTTACTTCAAATCCATTTTAACATGGCTCCCCTATAAGCTTCTGCATGCCGCATTACAGCTTTTCAGCACTGCCTGGATTAAAGAAGTGCATAACCAGGAAACCCACTCACAGACAGCTGTTTCGACCTTTCTGGTCTCAGTGTGAGCATGGTTTTACTGGCTCTGCAATGTGAACCTGGGATAGGTTTCATACAGCAGACACAAATATCACTTGTGATATTATTGCATCAGAGTTACTTGTATCGGCAGTTTTTCCATCTCTTTCTATATTAAAAAAAAAAATGTTTAACATTTTTTTGGAAAATGCAATTTCATGTACAGAACCGTTACGCTTTCCCCTCCAAATACTGCACACGCTACACATTCTTCCAAAGCACCTAGGGATTTAACTCCTTCACGGGCTGATGCCAGTTCCTGCATGTTTATTTTGGACTTTGACACCTGTTTCAAAAAAAGAATGTGGACCATAAAATCCGAATTCAACTGTCTACCATGTGGATTTCATAGCAGACACTGGCTTTCCTACCATGTGGATTTCATAGCAGACACTGGCTTTTCTACCATGTGGATTTCATAGCAGACACTGGCTTTTCTACCATGTGGATTTCATAGCAGACACTGGCTTTCCTACCATGTGGATTTCATAGCAGACACTGGCTTTTCTACCATGTGGATTTCATAGCACACACTGGCTTTCCTACCATGTGGATTTCATAGCACACACTGGCTTTCCTACCATGTGGATTTCATAGCAGACACTGGCTTTCCTACCATGTGTTTGTATGCTCAGTGTTTTTTATCATTCTAAGGCTGCGTCCCCGCTAGCGCTGAGCTGGCGGCGCTTGGCGAGGTGACTTGTATGTATGTGTGTGTATATATATATATACACATACATACAAGTCCCTGCTCACGCGATGCGCGCGGGTATGCGCGTGGTCACACGCTCACCGGCGCTCGGGTAAATAATTTTTTTAGACATTCTAGCGCGCTCAGCTTCCCCTGCAGCGTCCCCCCCTCCCGCGAGCGCTTGCAAAAATTTAAAAGGACACCCGGCGCTCATGCTTGGAGAGCTCTCCAAGCGTGAGCGCGCTCAGCGCCAGCGGGGACAAAGCCTAACACGTTGGCTGCATAGCAACTTTTGTTACCTACTATAGTACAGGGGAAGCCAGATCCAGTCCTCAAGGGCTACCAACAGGTCAGGTTTTCAGGATATCCCTGCTTCAGCACAGGGACTGAGCCACCTGTGCTGAACGAAGCAGGGATCGCCTGAAAACCTGACCTGTTGGTAGCCCTTGAGGACTGGATTTGCCCGCCCCTGTACTATAGCTGCAGAAAAATAGGATGCATTTTGCGGGCCATGCATGCACGGTCTCATTTGTGACCGCATGAGACCTTAACTCCAGTTTCTACTTCCACTGATGACGTGGACACAGCCCCATCTGCTACAGAAAAGTCGTCTCTTGATCACATGACTCGGTGATGTTTTTGGAGAGGTTTCTGTGCTCCGTCTGGTCTCCGCAGCTTCCTGTAAAGTGGCTGATCTGGCAGCATCGCCTAACATCAAACAGGCCACGGCGACGCGTCTCCATTTCCTTCCCTATAACCAACAGAAGTGCGGCAAACTACTGCAGCAGGGGTGGCCAACTGCAGTCCTCAGGGGCCGCCAACGGGTCGGGTTTTAAAGCTATCCCTGCTTCAGCACAGGTGGCTCCAGTGCTGAAGCAGGGATATCCTGAAACCCTGACCTGTTGGTGGCCCTTGAGGACTGGAGTTGGCCAGCCCTGCACAAACACACAATCCCTGCTAGTTCTAGCCGCAGCAGCCACATCATACCATATATATTTGTGTCAAAAGGAGAACTACTGGGTGTGACCAAATGTACACAACAAAAGACAAGGAGACCCAATGCTACATCCAATGGGACAACAAATACATCGTTAAATACTTCAATGTTTGTATTCTCACGAGTAAGGGTCATTAAGTTAAACCCTTTGGCCAAAGCATTATAAGCCTGCAGCCACGTCACGGCATGACCAGTATGCAGCCACGTCACGGCATGACCAGTATGCAGCCACGTCACGGCATGACCAGTATGCAGCCACGTCACGGCATGACCAGTATGCAGCCACATCACGGCATAACCAGTATGCAGCCACGTCATGGCATGACCACTATGCAGGTCCTAACTAGCAGGTTTTTAACGTACCGGTGCAGGACAGGTCTATTGAGACGTTTCTCCCACCACTGCAGAGGTAAATGAGAATACTCACAGGTAGTGTAAGGCCCTGCATACTGGTCATGCCGTGACGTGGCTGCATACTGGTCATGCCGTGACGAGGCTGCATACAAGTCATGCCGTGACGTGGCTGCATACTGGTCATGCCGTGACGTGGCTGCATACTGGTCATGCCGTGACGTGGCTGCATACTGGTCATGCCGTGACGTGGCTGCATACTGGTCATGCCGTGACGTGGCTGCATACTGGTCATGCCGTGACGTGGCTGCATACTGGTCATGCCGTGACGTGGCTGCATACTGGTCATGCCGTGACGTGGCTGCAGCCTTAAAACGCTTTGGCCAAAGGGCTTAACTAAATGACCCTTACTTATAAGAATACAAACATTGAGGTGTTTAACGATGTATTTGTTGTCCCATTGGATGCAGCATTGGGTCCCTTTGCCTTTTGTTGCATACACTCCTGTACTAGACTGATTCATCTTAACAATATATCACCAACTCTCACACGCACCAAATATTTCCTCTGCAGGTGCGGGTCAGAACACGTTCGGACTGTAAGTAAAAAGCCTTGGGCAAGGAAGGGTCTGGGCGAGCGTCTGTGTGGGGGTTTTAAAAGGGGAAAATAAATTAAATCTTGCTCTTTATAGAGAGAATAACCAGACGCAAAGTAGGTTGTGGTGAGTCAAAAAGTGACCGTAACCTCCACTGTGCAGCAAATAACACCCCACGTGTGAGTATATTCGCACATCTCACACAAGTCTGCAACCCTGTACTTCCCCTTTATCTCTTAGCATACAGTGCTTCCACTGCAGCAGGGAATGTGGGAGATGACATGCAAATGAGCACTCACATTGTCTCACTTTTTGCTTCTAATCCATTTTAACATGGATCCCCTATAAATGTATGCTGTATTAACACAGCATTTCAGCACAGCCTGGGTTAAAGTGCAGAGCCAGTAACCCTACTCCCAGACAGCTCTCTTCTTTATAGACACACGTTATCAACACCATTGTAGTTTAAGAATTAAATACATATGTTACCATGCACCAACAAAGAAAACATAGAAGATTATCTGTCCCATAACAAGGTTTTCATTGTTAGGGAAATGCTTGGTACAGGGGAAATGCTTAGGGGCTATGCAAGAAGTGAAGAAGATTTGAATGTGTAGTGATTCCCATCAGAACGGTTGGATGTGTTCAAATAAATCTTCATTTTTTATAGTTATTACAGATGGATGTGAGATTTCATGCCCTGTCTCACACAAACCCAGCTAACAAAAATGTTCAAAGAAAAGAATTCAAATCAATCATTCCATCCGCACAGGTTTAAACCATGTCCTGCTTACCTGCACTTTGCAATAATGTGCTAAAATACCAGGAATTTTTTTTCTTTTTACCACAAAACCAGCTGGTTACCCGGTACCACAAAACAAGCAGGTTACCCGGTACCATAAAACCAGCTGGTTACCCGGTACCACAAAACAAGCAGGTTACCCGGTACAACAAAACCAGCAGGTTAGCCGGTAACACAATACCAGCAGGTTACCCGGTAACACAATACCAGCAGGTTAGCCGGTAACACAATACCAGCAGGTTAGCCGGTAACACAATACCAGCAGGTTAGCCGGTAACACAATACCAGCAGGTTAGCCGGTAACACAATACCAGCAGGTTAGCCGGTAACACAATACCAGCAGGTTACCCGGTAACACAATACCAGCAGGTTAGCCGGTAACACAATACCAGCAGGTTCGCCGGTAACACAATACCAGCAGGTTACCCGGTAACACAATACCACCAGGTTACCCGGTAACACAATACCAGCAAGTTACCCGGTACCACCAAACCAGCCGGTTAACCGGTACCACACAAAACTGGTAGTAAAAAAGATTTTGGGGTCACAATGCTGATATAATCAGCGATAGAAACCAAACAAACACATTACTGAAGGCAGCAGATGAAAGAATATGATATCACCTTAGTTAAACAATGCACTGTACCCAGTAATTACTGCTCCCAGCAGCATACATTTAAACAAAAGCAACTGCCAAACATCTGCATATGTTATTCTTAGATCAAAAACGAACGATCAAAGTGCAAAGAGGGCCGCTTCATGTGAGATCTGTATTTTGTGGATGTATGAAGACAGGGGGGCTCAACTGCAGCCCTCAATCCCCCCCAACAGGACAGGTTTTCAGGATATGCCAGCTTCAGCACCGGTGGCTCAATCAGTCCCTGCTTCAGGTTCGACCGAGCCTCTGATTGAGCCACCTGTGCTGAAGCTGGGATATCCTGAAAACCTGACCTGTTGGGGGGGATTGAGGACTGGAGTTGAGCCCCCTGTAATAAGGCGATACCTGAGCTGCAGCCTATTCCATCACCTTAATAATGCATCTAATGACAGAAACGGAACGTTCCGGCCTCCACCTGTGCAGGGGACGCGAGTCAAAGGAGAACATGATATACTAATCTATGCTGACAATTGCATTAGATGTGCGCATCAGTGCCAGCATTCATATTATTGCACCAGCCTTTCTAGTACTGTACAAAGATACCACTTGAAATGACTATTACAATACTACTTGTTTTAGTAAACTTTACAAAGTAATAACCTGATCTGCAGCGTAATGATCCTGCAAGATTTTATCTCAGAAAGGGTTTATATCTGTGCTTAAATAACACAGCGGCACAGACTTTCATTAAAGGGACAGTCACACAAATAAATAAATAAATATATACATATATATATACACACACACACACACACATACTAAATTTGGTGAGAGCACTCCTGAAGATAAATAGAATGAGAATAGACACTTAGCTGCAGCATTAGGTGCTCGCTGGATGATCCATGTTCACCTTTCCGGATCAAAACAACAGAACATGTCCACGGCACTCTACAATTAGAAAAATATAAAGAGACATTTATTTAACACATCGTGAGATACAAACAATAAAATCTGAGCGACGTTTCCAGCTTGAGAAAGGGCTGGTTTTCGGTTCGAAACGTCGCTCAGATTTCATTGTTTGTATCTCACGATGTGTTAAATAAATGTCTCTTTATATTTTTCTAATTCTGGAGTGCTGTGGACATATTCTCTCTCTCTCTCTCTCTCTATAGGGGTAAGGCTACGCTTATAGTGCCGGCGACGGCGATCAGGTTGCGGTCGCTGGAAAAATCAAATTGAGATGACTTCCAGCGATCGCGACCAAGCCGTCGCTCCGTCGCGTCACGCTTACTATAGCGCTTACTATCTTGTAAAAATAATAATAATATGTATGTTTTGCTTTTACCCGGGATCACGGGATCCGCTTCTTCTGTCTCCGTGTGACCAACCACAGCATCAAAAATACTTTGCAAACAAGGAACAAAACAAAAGCTGGAGCTCTGAGAACTGACAATCAGCAGCAGAGAGAGATCTGGGGAGAACTTTCCATCCTTAGAAAGTTCTGTTATTAGGACAGTTATCTATGTGACAGCACACATAGTCACTGTACTGTATATAATGTGTATACTGTATATAATGTGTATACTGTATATAATGTGTATGTAATGTATGACTCTTACCTCTCAGCCATCCTGGATAGATCAGGTCTCCCTAACTGTCCCCAGCACAATAATAAGAATACATCTCAGCAGCACAACCGCTAGGCTTTACACAGGACTCTGTGCAGCCAATCAGAAGCCGCCGAGCGGGCAGACTGGATCACTCCCAGTCCCTGCCCTGTCTGCGATGGGCGTGGTGACAGGGGGGGAAGGGGGGGGGGGACATTCTCGCGAGGGTAGGTGGGGCGTGATCACCCTGCGCAGTGATGATTGGCAGCTGGGTGCTCCAATCCACTTGAGGCAGGTGGGAGGAGTGTGTGAGAAAGGCTGCTCTCGCGCTGCGTTCTAGAATTTGGAACGTTCAGTAATTAGTGTCATTGTTTCTCGTGTCTCCTGAATCCCAACGTTCCAAATGGGGGCGCAGCTCAGCACGGTAAGCGGGGGGTGTCCCGGGGCAGGTCACTGGGCTCCCGGGGCAGGTCCCTGGGTGGTTGGGAATGCATGGCTTTATTTACCCCCCCCAGGCAGGGTCCATGACAGCATGAAAAGACACATTCTTCCTGCTCCGCCACACCCACCTCCCCAGCTCTCCGGGCCCGGGCCTGGCGTGGGGGAGACACAGAGGCACTGTCCCACCCTGACGTTGTTTCCTCTGTGTACCTGGCACGTGCGGTGGGCATAGAGTGGGCAGCATGGCTACGGGGTAGTACATATGTGCTAGAGGGTGTTAGTCTGGCATAGAGCGGGCATTTTGCCTGTAGAGCAGGGGTGGACAACTCCCAGCCCTCAAAGGCCACCAACAGGTCAGGTTATCCCTGCTTCAGCACAGGAGCTAACCACCCCTGCTGTAGAGCTTGCATTCTAATTGGTTCGAAGACCGGGAGATCAGGGTGAGGTCATCAGCTGTGTAATTTTTTGAGCCCTGGGCGAAGTCTAAATTGGGGGCCACACCCACAAAGGTCACATTTTGAAAGTGTTTTTATTGAACATCAAATATTTTATTGGAATTTTGCAGATATTGCTACAGACATTTTTATTTATCTATGTCCTTATTTGTTGTTGCAAAGACACAAATAACATCATCATCGAATTCGATGTTATGAAGTATATCTGATTTCTCTTATTACCCAGGAGACGGCGTTCAAGCGGTTTGTGGCAAATCATTGATGGGAAAATTCCTAAAGCGATATCACTGCTAGGAAATGTTAATTCCAGTTTTCCATGCTGTAATAGTGTGGGTTTTTTTTTTTTTGGTTTTTTTTGTGCTTTTATTTTATAAATATCAGATTTATTTTTAAGCTACCTATTCCATAAAAATTATTTAAAATGATAATTAACATTTACTGCGTTCGGTTAGAACAACGAATTTAAAATGACATTTTGGGCAACAGTATTTGTGGAGCTTCTGAAAGTTCCGGGTCGAGACATAACTGCTTCCAAGGCGGACTGGAGACCCTGTAAAAAATGTTTTATTTTTACAGGGATGCCAAATTTTTAGTCTGCCCCCGTGCCGGGATGGGGGGCTCCACTGCCAGGATTGCTTACCTTCCGCCGTCTTCGAATGCCCTTGCCTCTCGGGTCTCCCCAGCCGCAGGGCACCTCGTGCTGTCGCTCTAACACCGTTTGTACGTGCGCCAGCCCAGCAGGGCACCCTGCTTTGCAGCCGGGGCACATATTTTTTTAATATCCTGTGCAAGGCAGGGGGTTTGGAGGTGTCCCGTGTGCTCACGGGAGGTGTCGGAGCGTCGGGACCCTGCGGCTGGGGAAATCGGGTGGTGGAGGAAGTTGAGAAGGGCTGTGAGGTGACCAGCAGTGCCTCTTTTTATGTTGACACCCTAGACAAGTGCCTGGCCAGCCCGCCCGCCCCTAAATCTGGCCCTGGACTACGGTACCTATTGGCGCATGGCTTTTAATATGTTATGGTCATCAAGACCCTTTTAAGTCACTTCTTGCAGATGTTTTGGTTATGTTTCTTTCAAATGAAGAAGTCTTCATACTCAAATATACTCTGGGCTAATATTATTATTTGGTGCTATATATTAAGCAGTGGGAAGTGACGATCACAAATAGTTGAAGGGAAGGCCTTAGTGGGATAATAACTTGGTGATTTATATTATGATGTTTTTATTTTTAAGCTTATTTCATTTAGCTTCAAACTTGGGGCAAACATCATGAGAAAGTTAAACATGTGAATAATATAAATATGTATGCAAAGGTGTGACATTTTCCGTGTGTGGTTATTGGGCATGCATTACTGCTATGTTACGACATATATAAAATATATGCATCAAATTGCACATATAAAATGCACAATTTGTTTTTCTATACAATTGCACAATGTCAAATGAACCCAAAACCCACACTGCTTTTTATGGAGTGTTAATTTCTAACTTTAATGTTTTTTTTTACTGCAGTTCGACCGTTGTATGCTTGCAACATTTCTGCAGAAGTTTGCGAACCAGGCAATATTTGCCTATTTAATTTTAGAACATTTCACACCGAAAATGTTAAGCCAATGTGCAGGTCAAATTGCTCCCTTTAAAAAAAAAAAAAAAGGTAATTTTCTAACAATTCAGGCAAGATTGGCGCCATTTTGAATGTGTATTTATTACATACTAAGCAGCCTTTGCACTGTTTTCTATCTCAGTCACTTATATTATCTAAAGAAAAACAATTGCTAAATATTGCAGGGTTGTTACTAAACAATGCAGCTGTGTTTGTAGGACTTTATGTAGAGGGGGGGAGTAAGGTGCGGCCGGGACATTACCAAACACCCCTCTGCAGCTGTGTGCACCAGGACTAGCAGGTAATGGGGTTGGGGGATTCTTTTGGCTGAAATGCCTTATTTACTTCGAGGTTAAAAAAATAATTAAAGCAGAAATACCTCAATCGGCAGAGTCCGCAGCTATAGATTAATCCTCATAGTGCCACAAGAGTATTTCACTGCTGGGGCTGTGGATGGCAAACCAGGTGATCGATATACAGAGACATGAGCAGTTTTTATATCGGTATTTCCGATGGATCATTTTTACCATTTCTGGTTCCCATTCTCCTCTGTGCCGGCTTATTGGCCATTGTCACAATGTGACCCCCTAGACTCGATGGCGAGGCATAGATCCTTGCAGATGAGATTTGGCGTTGAGGTTTGAAAGCGGTTATGGAATACGTGAAGTTAGAGAGATGCAGCAGATGGGGAGTTACATTGCCCCTCTCAGTACTGTGCAAGAATTCAGCCTGTGTCTTCTGATTTAATCACTTATCATGATCTCTAATCTCCACTTATGAAGCATGGCAAAAAATGACTTATAATATTGTAGTTCTGAGTTTTATTTTTTCCTCTTGTACCTATATATGTTGTATAGAGTTGCAATTTGGACTTTTCTGCTAATTTTACTTCAGCCTCAGACATCTGATGTTCCGTCTCTGCGAAAGTATTCCAGTTTAAGGCCGTTGGAATAAATGCATATTTTAGGGAGAAGAAGGAAAGTGAACCTAAACTTTTTTTTTTTTTTTTTTTTTTTTTTTTTTTTTTCTTCCCCTTGGTCCCAAGAACAGGAAAAATTGCTAAGATCCGGCCATAACGTTGGAAAACTGAACAATTTTCCAGATTGGTAACTGTTATTTTGAGCCACATGACCTATAACATTAAATCTCGTATAACGATGGCTTACAGCATACATTTGCGAGTTCTGCTATTTGCTCTGGGCACAGTGACTAATGAGAGGAATTGGAAGTACGGCTGATACACGAGACGATCATGCCTGCATCTACAGGATCTCACTGTATAGATATACCCCCCCAGCCTCCGTGGGGAGGTATACGTGCACTCTAAAGATATGCCGTACCTATGTAACTTGAATGGCCTACTAGGTGTCTCCCTATACTGGGGGAACGCTAAGTACGGCCGTGATTATACAGGAAACCGCGCGCCTGGAAAAACAACTTTATTAAAAAAAAACAATACCAGCGCACATACCTGCTGTGTCGTGCGCACCGCGTGGAGCTGCAGGGCGGCTGTCTCCTGGCGCGATCTGTAGATTTGTTCTTGGCTGGCGACGGTCTGAATAATTTGAGCCTTTCTGTAAGGGAGCTTTTAACGTTGATACAGTATTAAAATGTTTTACCAACCTTGAGACTGTGCCAGATAAGTCATAACACAGAGGGCCATATTTACTAAGTGGTGTTATTCCATAAGACGCCTGCTCATTGCATGTCTCGTAAACTTGTGATTCTCTTGGGATCCCATCGGTGATGGAGCGGTCACATAACCGCGTCTCCCATGCTACGGGCCTTCCGACACACAAATGGTTAACGGTGTTGATTGTAGGGGCAGCTATCGGGCTGGTACTTTGTATCCCGGCTTTCCAAGCCTTGATTTCATAACACAAACTGCGCTTTCACGCCTCTCATTGGCCGCAGCTGTTTGTGTATCTTTGTTAGAGGCAGAATGACTCTTACAGTAATTCTTTCCATACTGGAGAAACCCAGCTGGAGCCTCTCGTTCCCAGAGAAGAGCACACGCCTCTATTCCATATACAGTACTGTAAGGCACCTTCCATGTGCTGGAGCAGAATCCAGCCCCATTTAAATGAGATGGACTAACATCTTCTCCAGCAGCTGGGAGACTTTCACATAATATGGAATTTTTTATTTATTTTTCTGGACAGAAGTGAAGCCAAAATGCAAGTTATTTAAATACTGGTGAGGCAGATCCATTAAATTAGACATGTTCTGTTCTATACTGGTCCATGAACGACTATTTGCACTTGTACTCTTTGCGAAGCTGCACGGGTTGCTGGCAGTTTGCCGCTTATCTCCTGGTATAAGTCTATACTACAGAAGATAACGTGGCCCCAAAATATCCTGGTATGTGGGGGGGAGAGAATGGCAAGGTTTTATTTTTGCAGCCTGAGTTTCATAGTGTGGGATTGGTTTTCAAACTGTCACCCCAAAGCCTGACTCTAAACAGCATGGCCTTGCAGTGAAGGGTTTAGCCCCCCGAAATAACATACTGTAGGTATTACAAATCAAAAAAGGGTTTCAAAAGTGCAGTTATAAAGCAGTTTAGCAAATTACAGCCATTGCAAATTGTCACGAGTCCCGGAGAACATTGCTTGATCACCATACCTTCAAAACCAATGCCGGATTTCACCGCTAAAGGCCAAAGTGATCATATTGTTTAAAGTGACAAACTGAGTGTGACAATTATTTGAAATGTATTTCATCAACAATTGGAGAAATGAATCTGCAAGCCATTGTATAGTAGTATCGGGCACAAATACATGTAAGTATGTGTGCCCACTGTACAAGTGTCACTGACTGCAGGAGGCCATGCACTTTCCTGGCAGCGCTATATAAATGGCTGCTTTGCAGGAGGGAGGGGTCGCTTATGTGGTGACAGTCTGAGTTCCCGGGGCGCTGCAGGTCAGACAGATGCAGAGCGGTTCTGCGGAGCTGGGAGAAACCCCTATGGGTGTCGCTTCAACCCAACCCAGTGTCCCGAGCAGAGCCGCGCTGCAGCTCGGAGCAAAGCTCCTGGGTGTGGCAAATCATGACTAAGGCCGCGCTTATAGTGACCGCGACACGATGTCGTGTCAAAACAAATGTGTTGGCGCGTGCGCTTATATAAGCGCGGCGCGTGTGCGCGCGCGCGCACCCCCCCTTTGGTGCTGCAGAAGTTGGGTACGACTTACAGAGCTCGCCCCTCCCTGTTGGCAGCGCTGCCAGGGCCTTTAAATACGAAAACGTCTCATTTGTATGTTTGTTTGTTTTTAATTGCTGCTCCAAACGCTTGTTGTAGCCATTTCAAAACTGGTACAAATTAGACGTTTTAATTGGCCTTTCAGGAAAAGCGCTTTAAAACCGGTACTGACCTGGTGAAACGGGTACATCCGGTCAGCTTAGAGGCAATCCAAGCAATATCCTAGGTTTTTTTTTTTTTTAAGTATTAGCCATTACTTCAACTCTCTGCCATTTTTAAGGAGGGGTTGTGTTTTTTTGTTTTTGTTTCCCCCTCCTCCCCCTCCCCCCCCAATATCTCGAGCATCCTTTGATTTCTATAGCAGGTTTATCCCACCTCCCCAGCAGTGCAAGATATTTGCAACACTTTCCTGTTTGATCATTTGTTGCCACTGTTCCCAGCAGTTTGAGCTGCAAACAGTAACAATAGAAAATGTTGCCGTGGTAATATAAGGATACATTGTAGCTGCTGAGTTACACTGACTGGATTTATTGAAACCGAAAGGCAGCCATTTAATGAACCCAAGGAAACAGGATCTTTGGATTTGTAGGGGAAAACTAATTGATGTGTGGCAGCTTAGGTAATTAGTTTTCAATAAAGGTAATCAAAGGTTGTATATATTTTTAAATCACACTTGAATTGCCTATTTGATGGCTGCATGTTCTTTGTATTGGGGGGTACGTCTACTGGTTTAATAGCTTTACTTCCTAAAATAATAATTTGTATTCTCTAATATTTGCAGAGGAGGTAGATCTCAAGGTTTTTATTTTTGACTGTTGCTGGGTAGAGAACTGAAGGTTCAGGCTCCATGAATGTGGTGGATTATAAATCATTGCCCCTATATGCCCACACCCTCTGGCCGAGCCCGCAAGCTTCTCTGATGTGGGATTCAAGCTAAGAATAGACGGGTTTTGTACTTAAAATATTTCCCGACAATCTGTATGTACGTGGCCAACGCAGCCTGAGCGAGATGGATGTCATTTCTCTTGGCGGTGATCTTGGCTGAAGGTGCTTTTTTTTCGCGCGCTCCAGACCCTTACATATATTTTCTAACACAGTTTATCTTTACCCCGCACCCGGCTGCAACATTGTTCAGAAGTTTTATATTAAACAAAGCATGTTATAATTTTTTTTTTTTTTTTTTTTAAACTCCTCCAAAAGAATAAAATAAAAAGCCACTTTGGGGGATTTTCTAAGGTTTTGTAACTTGACCCTGATCACTGTAACAATGGAATTGTTTCTCCGGCACGCGCTTATTAACCCTTAATGAAATCGCTGTGCATTGCACCATTTGGTAATTGGCGAGTTGCTTTTCTGAATTAGACTGTAAGTCAGGAGCGGCCAACTCCAGTCCTTAAGGGCCACCAACAGGTCAGGGTTTAAAGATATCCCTGCTTCAGCACAGGTTACTCCGTCAACGACTGAGCCACCTGTGCTGGAGCAGGGATATCCTGAACCTGACCTGTTGGAAGCCCTTAAGGACTGGAGGTGGCCACCCCTGGTGTAAATGGGACCCAGAGTATTATACGGGATGGATGAGTTACTGTGAAAAGGATTGATTGTCCCTCAACACCCCCCCCCCCCCCCACCACACTAGCAAATTAGTGGTTGCACCAAAATTGTGTGTGTGTCACACTATACTATAATTGTGACGCGTTGAGAGAAAAGCGTTATGAAATGTTGTTGAGCTCTGTAATGTCGTCCCATGAACTGATATGAAACATACTTGTCAGCTGTACAAAAAGCAAACTGATCCATAATAACCGTGACATGTGCGTTTTATTTCAGCTTGGAAGGGTTGTGGGGTATCCACTGTTCGTGCTTTATGCCATTTTCCGGAGATTCTTTGGGACGCCTCCCCCCGCCATCACACTAGAGAGCGCAGACATCAAATACCCTCTGAGGCTCATTGACAAAGAGGTAAGCGTCTGACTCTGCAATAAGGCGTTGTGACTCTAGCAAAATATGCTAAAGATCCGTTTTCTGCTCTTAATCTCTGAACCGTGGCTGCCTGGGATAGAACAGCATGGCCGATAACAACATGGGATGAAGGTTTCATTCCGGTGTGAGGATGTCGCTGCTCTGTCTAGGGAGGCAGAGACGACAAACCGCCGGGATGAGACGCAGTGGATTCTGGGATAGCGCGTCCCTCGCTCATTGACATTGTCTGTCCCGAAACAAAGTTTATTTATAAATCAGTGACTGCCTTTTTTTTTTTTTTTAAACATTTTTTTCAAACAATTCTTGTTTTTCAATTATATTAAGGGTGTGGTGTGGTGGGGGGGGGAGGGGTGGATACATAACAAAAAAGGAAACGGTGGACAATAAAACCAACATAATTAGATCAACAATAGAATACAGAAATAATATTTAACAAAGTTTGGGAGGGGGGACACAGACTGACATTTCTGAAGAATGTGTAATACATTCAGCTGGTCACTGTGTGGTGGTTTTTTGTAGGAATAGACCTTTTTATCGGCACGTTGCACCCCATTTTTATTAATAAGCTGCATCTGTACCAAATGCAACACCTTCTTTTTTTTTTTTTTTTTTTTTTTTTTTTTAAATACCAAATTTTAAAGTACATAAACAAAGCAAAGCCCATCTCGGATCTTCCTATATATTTTGCATTTGGGACAATTGTGTAACTGGGCAATAAATAATCGATGTACCTCTTAAACATCAACAGAAAATTGATATACAAAACTCACCTTGGCAAACTTGATGCCCTCTACATTCCATATTCTGCTTTGTTCTCCAATGTAATTACAGCACACACCACTGCGAAATGCTCAAAGAACTAGATTGGTCATCACTTGAGTCTAGGCGCAAGGTTCACCTTTTCTGTCTTGCATTCAAATACTACTTGGGTAAGCTACCCAGCTACCTGAACAAGCTCCTCACCCCTACCACACGCAGCACGTATCATCTGAGATCTGACTCCAAGGGACTTTTTATGGTTCCGAGGTTCAGCAAAGTATCCGGCCGATCCTCCTCTTACCGTACACCCCAAAACTGGAACAATCTCCCGGAAATTCTCACAGCCTCCACCTGTCTAGGTTTCTTTCAAAACTAAAGCGGTCTCACATTTTAATCTGGTCTCTGTTACATACGCCTATAATATATATTATCTTTAACTGTTCATACAATGTCTTCATATTTAATGTATAACCCTGTTCAACAAATGTACCCATGTATTTGTAACCATGACATTTGACATCATTACTCTGTGCCCAGGACATGCTTGAAAACGAGAGGTAACTCAACGTATTTCCTGGTAAAACATTTTTATAAATGTATTAATCAAGATGGCTATTTTTTAGATCTGTTTTTAAAGTGGCTCCACCTCTTCTGGCGTTTTTTATTTTTGCTAGGTTTGAAGCAGGGGGTCCCCGGAGCTGACGAATGTTAATATCTGCTCTGGGGACCCCCTGCTTTCTGACATACTTGCATCTGAAGGGGAGGGGGTTTTTTTTTTTTGAAGGCCAAGCTTGTTGCATTCAGGTTGTTTATATTTTTTTTAATCTGAACAAAGTTTACAGACTCATCATTTCTTGCGACACGCTGTTGCCCAGTCTCACGGAAATGCTCTTAGTTGAAATGTAAGAATTGTTTATATTCGAGTCCTGTAAATTGTTGTAGGGTTATACAAAGCCGGTTTATGGAAATGCAGTATTCTCCTATCTCTCTTAGACTTTATACACCCGAAGGTTGTGACGTCACAGTGATCTGCGAAGTGAAATGGCCTGCTTTTCCCATTGATAATTGGTGTGATCACTTGTTGATGTAGATTAACCCTGCGTTTGGTACATTTTTATTTTTATTTTGTACATGTTGATGAACCTAATATTCTTTTCACACGGTGGTTCTCAATTCTAGGTGGTTAGCCATGACACCAGAAGGTTTCGCTTTGCCCTGCCATCTCCTGGACATATTCTGGGTCTCCCCATCGGTAAGCAACACTGCTTTCCCTACTATACATAAGAAACACACTAAGCCACTAAGAAATCCAGTGGCCTTGGCTATAGGTTTATTATTATTACCTTATTTTTTTTTTTTTTTAACCTTTTTTAAGATCTTTTTGTAGCCTCATAAATTCATATTCGTACAATAAAATGTATCCTGCTCAAAAAATTTACTTTTGCAGTGCCAGTGTGTCCAATACAACTCTTCACTAGCACCCACGTTGAGGACCGCCACCTGCTCTAATGGTCCTTGTTTCTGTTGATTCGTAGGCCAGCACCTGTACCTTTCTGCCAGGATTGATGAGAACTTGGTGGTCCGGCCTTACACACCAGTGTCAAGCGATGACGATAAAGGCTTCGTGGATCTTGTTGTGAAGGTGAGAATGCAATGGGGAAAAAGCACAACCTCGGCGCTACACCCCAAATGCCGTGATACAAACAAGTGTATTTAGTGTGGAATGCCGTAATTGTGATAATATACATATACAGTGACACGTGTGTTTTCGGTAACCACCTCTCAACCTCCTGCAGCCAGGATTGTCCAGATCCCTACGTTTGTCCTCCTTGGAGCTGGTCTTCACAAATCAGTGCTCAGTAATTATGTGACAAATCAAGAAAAATAAACCGGTGTATAGTATTATACTGTACAATACAGTGCAAATATTCAGTGCTTCCCTCGGGTACATTCCCCACCGATTTTAAACAGGATAAAGCTATAGGGTAGAAATCGGACTTCAACTGTTAATGACGCCAAACACGGGAGATAAACCTTTGATTTAAAGAGTTCTCGGGAATACAGCAAGACCCCGCTTCTCGGCGCCCCACATTTTCGGCTATCCGGCGGTACCGAGAAGGGGGCCGCCATGTCTGCGCATGCGCAGGACGGGCCGGTCCGTGGTCGCGCATGTGCAGAATGGGGGCTTTTGCCGGTGTTGCACATGCGCACATAACAAAAATAGCAGGTTCCACTTTCCGGCGATTTTCGCTTTGCGGCGGGTCCTTAGAACGAAACCCGCCGCATGACTGGGGTGCTACTGTACACCCTACGGGTAAAGGATTTCTATTTTCACCCTTCATACAGTGCACATAGAGACATACATTGAATGCAAACATGCAACTCGCAATGCAGTACTGGTCTTTAGCGTTGTCACCGTTGGAAGGTGAGTGGGTGCAATTATTTTGAAGTTGTCTCAATATTGATATGAAGATAAAACGGACATAGTACAGATCCATATGATAACTAAAATGTAATAAAACACTCGCGCCACTCGCACATTATTCCATCCTTTAAATGCCTGGCACAATATTTAACCTGGTTCTAGTTTGTCAGGGTTGTCCCTTTGGCTGAGCCCCTCTGTTCTCCAGTCCGTGGACCATCTGGTCTGACTTCCACCGGAGTATTCCAGCTGATCCCATCGGTGTCCGCTTGCGACTTGTACAGCCCAGCGTCAGCAGGGGAATCTCTCTTCCTGGTTCTCCTCCGCTCTGACGTCATGCGAGCCGTCGGTGATCTATGCTAGCTTGACTCGCATGGATACTGCCTTTCTGAGATCCCTCTGCTCTCACACGCTGATTCTCAAAGAGTAGGGCAGCAAATGGCCACAGGGCGTTCAGACAGCAGTACAACCTGTCTATCAGCAGGCATAGGATGCAAACAATCACCCTACGTGTTTCGTAAGCGTGGCTTACTTCATCAGGGGTATGAAGGTGAGAAGGCATCACTACTAATTCCAATGTATCCTATAACTTCCTCCCTCCTTTGGAAGGTTCTCTGCTCTTAGGCTGCGCTTATAATGCCGGCGATGCTGCGGTTGATGGAAAAATCAAATTGAAGCGACTTCCAGCGACCAAGCTGCCGCGTCTCTCCTACTATAAGCACACGCGATGGCGTCAATACATTTGTTTTGACGCGACGTCGCTGGAACTAAAAGCGTGGCCTTACACTGACATCCCCGGCTCTTTATTACCACTTGGGCTGCAGTTCTTTTGTTCGTATATAAACTATGGGAGGTCCCTCATCCACCACAGGGGGAAGGTCAGGAAAGGTTAGTGTCTGAAGCAGAACTATAGCCCTGTACTAGGCATTGTAAGCTGAGACTGGGTGGGGGGGAGAGAGCTGTGCAGGGGGCGACAGCCTAGCATGGTCCTTACTAAGCATTGGGAGCTGAGACTGTGGGAGCAGTGCAGGGGGCGACCTCCCAGCTGCTGATCTGATCCTTACTAAGTATTGTGAGCTGAGACGGGGGGGGGGGGGGAGCAGTGCAGGGGGGGACAGCCCACCTGCTGATCTGGTCCTTACTAAGTATTGTGAGCTGAGACGGGGGGGGGAGCAGTGCAGGGGGGGGACAGCCCAGCTGCTGATCTGGTCCTTACGAAGTATTGTGAGCTGAGACGGGGGGGGGGGGGGCAGTGCAGGGGGGGACAGCCCACCTGCTGATGTGAGTCTTTTGAGCAGAACTTGTCTCTCACAATTTTCCACGCTTTTGTTCCAGCCATAAACTGCTTTTAAAACGTCTTTTCTATTCCAGATCTACTTTAAGAACATCCATCCAAAGTTCCCAGAGGGAGGAAAGATGTCTCAGTATTTGGAGAGCCTAAAGCTACAGGATACCATTGATTTTCGGGGACCCAGCGGTTTGCTGGTCTACAAGGGGAAAGGTAACCTTTTTATCTGCAGAGCTGTTTGACACACGAGTGACCAGCCATGTAACCACGAAATGTCGAGTTTTCTCTTAAGTTGCACTGTTTTCAGTCCTTATTGTTACAGTGCAGCACAGGCGTGGGCTACTCCAGTCCTCAAGGGCTCCATCAGGTTGTCAAGATATCTGTGCTGAAGCAGCGATATCCTGAACCTGACCTGTTGGTAGCCCTCGTGGACTGGAGTTGGCCACCGCTGGTCCAGCATTTAAAACGTTCTATACTATTCACCCAGATCCGGTTCACAATCAGAGTAAAGCGCCCATCTGCTTACAAATGTGTAATAGCCACAATATTAGCATTTTGTCAGGAACACAGAATCCTCGTGCCCAGAACGCCGCCCCTCGGCACTGGTGGGACTTGATGCCATCATCCTTATCTCCTGCTGCACCCGGAATTGCAGCCATAACCTGGCTGTGCACCCGTAATTTCTGAAGGTTGATACAATATTTATTATAAAAACGGTAGAAATATTATTTACCAAATATCAACACTTGCCTGTCATCAATAGACTTTTTTTTTTTTTGTCTTCGGCGGGACTTCCCGTGACATTGTTTTGTAAATGGTTCCGTGCCACCTGGAGCTCGAGCGGTTAATGGGAGTTTTTTTTTAAATATCCGAGGTTTCCCCCTCGTGACGACACCATTTCCTGAGTTGAGCTATTTATGTAACCGAGATTGGTAACAGATCTTGTTGCCAAGAAGATCAGAACGGGGCTTTTGTTGGAGACGGACACTTTGTTACTAATGGCCGTCCTGCGTTGGATAACGCGTGGATCCTGTTCAAAGCCGACCCTCTAACATCCTAAGAAACGGAGATCTAGCACACTGGAGAGTTGCATGAAGTACAACTGATTTTAAGGCACGGTCTCTGATTACCCTACACAAAAAGCAGAGCAGGTGGGACGGAGTTAATCTGGGACCAGCTGAGGTTCGCTTTTATACTTTGGTTCAATTTACTTTCTTGGGGAATAAAATTGGACTATTTTGCAGCTTTGGGGCTGGAAGAAAGACGTGTCTCTGAAAACCATTTTCACGTTCTGAACATTTATAAAATAGGAAGTAGAAGGCGCTGCCATGTTGCCACTTCTCGTTCGACTTGTTATTCACACTGATTTAAACGCCCTACAGATGATGACGGGAACATACAATGTACAAGAAAGATACCCTGGCCTTGCACTCCTTGTGTGAGAATTGGTGCAGTCTGTCTGGCAGGTTCCCCATCTCTGCCACCGGCGGGAATCCGACTAGGAAGAGGTTGGACGCGCACGATATAATATAAAGGTCACTCCCTCTTGTTTCACCAATAAATGGTCAGTGACCTTTTTATATTGTGTGCGTCTAACTGCCGCCTTTCTCTATTCGGAACATGCAATGTAACGGTTGTTTTATAAGCTCCCGTGTTTCTCCCCGTGTTCTCCACACGCCCAGGGACACTTCTGAAAAACGTTTCTCTAAAAACAAAAAAAACAAACGTGGCTATCGGGATCGCCAAGAGAAAGCTTTGACGTTGCAGCTTTCCCCTGGCCGCGGGAATCCTGACCCTGGGAACGCTCGGTTTTAAGCTTATTAAAAAAAGGTTGTGCGGCACGGATTGCTGCTTTAACCCTTTCCGTGCCAGAGGGCCGTGCCCACCTCCATGACCACGGACCCTCCGGCACTTCTGCATCTCATGATCCGTTCTGTTTCGGGCGGTGTAGCGGGGGTCGGATTGGACTGCGCCCTCTTCAGAGCGGTGATTGATCGCGTACAGCCCCTAAAATCCGCGCCATGGCCAATAACGTGCGGTGTACGACAAGGAATCCCGGGGTGGCCCTTTTCTTGCACCGTACGCCCTTCGTGCACTAGTAGGGGTTCAGGTGTATAGTTATGACACGGGTCCCACGTTGTACCGGTCTCTTCTTGCTGATGTACAGCTGCCCGTTTCGATGCAAACACACCGACTACAAATAAAAAAAAAAGTTTGTGCGTTTCTCTCCTTGTTTTGAAACCTCAGCCAGGGTTTATTGTGACTGTCCCAACCCTACAGGTGTCCCTTGTACCATAACTCTGCTGGAAGGTTACTCCTTGCACCTACTACTCTCCATAACGAGGTCGTTTCCAACATTTTAACGGGTTGGGTGTGTTTGCCATCATATGCTTCATTGGTATTTGGACTTTGACCTGTGTAGATTTACGCGTTTGAATGATCGTCCCTGTGTTTTTGTTTTGTTTTTGTTTTTTAGGCACTTTTGAAATCCGCCCGGACAAGAAATCTCCACCAGTTACTAAGAAGGTCAAACACCTGGGAATGATCGCGGGTGGAACTGGTATGTTGGGGAGATGGCGAGATCCTATTTACTTCTCATTGGTCTAGACAAAGTCAGGGGCAGCCAACTGCAGTCCTCAAGGTCCGCCAACAGGTCAGGTTTTCAGGCTATCCCAGCTTCAGCACAGGTGGTTCAGTCTTCGACTGAACCACCTGTGCTGAAGCCGGGATAGCCTGAAAACCTGACCTGTTGGTGGCCCTTGAGGACTGCAGTTGGCTGCCCCCTGATCCAAGTCCTGTTTGTCTCCCCAGGAATAACCCCGATGCTGCAGCTGATCCGAGCCGTCATGAAGGACCCGTCGGACCGCACCACGTGTTACCTGCTCTTTGCTAACCAGGTAGGTGAGGCCGGAGGCCGCGGATATGATTTCCCGTCACCTCTGCAGGAGAGGGCACCCGCGTAGTTACAGCGGTTTGCATCGGACACGCACGTGGAGGCGAGATCTATATTCTCATCTTATTTACAGTTGAGGGATAAACGGACATTGAGACGAGGTTAATCAGCAGTCGCAATACAGGCAAAATCCGGCCTGTGGTCAGCCCGGCGCTTTCCTGGCGGGTAGAACTCGTATCTCGCCGAACGGCCGCAGTGGGGCTGCTCACGGCACGAAAGGCTTATCTTTTGGAACCGGAATAAGTGCGTTGGACACACTTGTCACACGTGGGATTGAAGATTTACGACGTTTTGTTTTTTTACCTTTTCCGGGACCAACCTAAGTTCTGTGCCAATGAAATTCTAGTTTTCAAAACCTTGCGAGTCTCTTCTTCACGTGTGCTCTACAACTTGGTAATGACACCGTGCCATGCACCCGGCGGCGGATTTCCAAACTCGCCGCCCCTTAGACACTTGCCTGTGTCTGCCGCCTCCTTTCTACTGCGCCGCTTGTCCTTCAGAATCCAGCGGCAAATGGCGCCGTGGACGTCACCGTCGCGTTACCATGGTAACGCACCGTCACAACGAGCTGCTGTGAGACGTCCGCAGCGTCATTTGATGCTTTTTAAAAAAAAAAAAAAAATGTAACGCAGGGCAGCAGAACGGAGGTGGGCAGCACAGGTAAAGAAGTCACCTTAAAATTCCCTCCCGACCCCCCCCCCTCCTCCCCTATATCCCCTCCCCCCACTCCCCCTCCTGTCTGCTTCGTGGCGCAGTGCTGACTGGCCTTCTTTTAAGCGGGACAGGTTGAGCTGTTGCCCAACCTGTTCTAATTTGACCCAATGCAGTGTGACTCGTGGCTGAGGGGATGGGGAGAAACGTGGTGGGTGTGGTATTCTGTGCAAGAACAGCAGAGGGCGCTCCAGGCTGCCAGGTTGTCCACACTGTGTGTCCGAGGCTGCAGAGCGGCCTCATCCAAATACCGAGTACTACTTATTGGGATGTGCAGGTCTTACAGAATTAATTAACCCCGAGCTGTAACGAAGCCGGGAAAGGGGAGACATCGCAGGCGGGGGGCTGCATTATTTACTTGCAGGCAGCTTGGGTGGGTCGCGGGTATATCTATGGAAAGTAAATTAGTCATGGCCGGCTGCAACACTACTGGGGCGTTAATTGTCCTTGAAAGCCTGTCCCGTTTTGTTTATAGAAATGTGGCGTTTAAATATTCTGGTGTAAAAGGAAACCCTGGTATGCCGGCTGATGTAAGGCTGCGGCCGCCTCCGCGACTATCCCTCTCCAGGGGGTCAACATTTTAAGTTCTTGGGAACCTGGGATTCATGGAGTCGGCTGTAGCCAAAGTTCTTGCAACCAGCGGCGGGTGCCCAGTCGCGATGGCGCGCTCCCGCGGGTGCTCAGTCGCTATGGCGCGCTCCCGCGGGTGCTCAGTCGCTATGGCGCGCTCCCGCGGGTGCTCAGTCGCTATGGCGCGCTCCCGCGGGTGCTCAGTCGCTATGGCGCGCTCCCGCGGGTGCCCAGTCGCTATGGCGCACTCTCGCGGGTGCCCAGTCGCTATGGCGCGCTCCCGCGGGTGCTCAGTCGCTATGGCGCGCTCCTGCGGGTGCCCAGTCGCTATGGCGCGCTCCCGCCGGTGCCCAGTCGTGATGGCGCCCTTGCATGCGGCTGACTCGAGGTAATGGCTGCATCTCCCGCTGGCGCGTTGTCCTGCTGCGCGCCACATGTTGCGATAACGCGGGCTACATCTGCACGTGCCGTGGCTCGGCCGTGGGTCATATAATCTGGGAATAAATAAGATGCGCAGCGCATATTTCTACTTGACATCTGTTCCTCTGTTGGGCCAAAACACGGGGAAATGGAATATTAAATAACACCAGTTTTTTATATTGGGAATGGCCCCTCCCCTGCATCTTATGCATACTAATATTACAGGGGCAGGGTGGCACAGCCGCAGGGGGGCACAGCCGCAGGTCTTTGCCCTTCATTCCCCTGTGGCAAAGGGGTTCTCAACTCCAGTCCTCCAGCCGCCTGCGCTCCCTCCTCCCTGCTTCAGCACAGGTGACTCAATCAGAGGCTCATCGAAGACAGACAGCCTCTGATTGAGCCACCTGTGCTGAAGCTGGGATATTCTGAAAACCTGACCTGTTGGGGAATAGAGTTGAGAACCCCGCCCTATGGGGAAAGCCTTAACATGAAATATATTTGAGCCAAAGTGTTTTTTATTTATTTGTTTATTTATTTTTAATTTTTTTAAGAATCTGAATGGGTCCCAGTCACCCTGTTCTTTTCCTCCTTTTTTATTTTCCCCACTTAACGTTGTATTTCTCTCTCCACCAGACGGAGAAAGACATCCTGTTACGAGATGAACTTGAGGAGATCCAAGTTGCCCATTCAAGTCGCTTCAAACTTTGGTACACTTTGGACCGTGCTCCTGCAGGTAAGACTCTTTGTCTGCTCCTCCCATGTGCATGTATAGGATGTGAATGCGACTTGCATTGTTCCGCTTGTCACAGCGCCATTCTACAAGTCCTACTGAGTGAAAGCCCTCGCCGGTTTCCCTATTAATGAAACAAATGTTCTAAAATAACACTGGTTCTTGTATCGCGTGGACAATGTACGCGGCGCTGCGCAATGTACGCGGCGCTGCCCAATGTACGCGGCGCTGCCCAATGTACGCGGCGCTGCCCAATGTACGCGGCGCTGCGCAATGTACGCGGCGCTGCGCAATGTGCGCGGCGCTGCAGAGAGACATTTTGCAGGCACGAGTCCCTGCCCAGATGAGCTTGCAGTCTTCTATTTTTTGGCACCTGAGGCACAGGGAGATTGGGTGACCTGCCCAAGGTCACAAGGAGCCGACACTGGGAATTGAACCGGGTTCCGCTGCTTCACACGGTCATTGGTTTCGCTTTGAGTCTTTACTCTCTGAGCTGCTCTCCTCCTCCTCCTCCCTCCCCCCCCCGGCGCGCGTGTAACGGTGAGGACTGGGGCCGTAGCCCAAGGCGTGCAATCTGAGCCTTCCAACGAATCGTTTAACCCCATCAACTGCCAGAAATACATTGTTTGGCCCGTCTAGCTGGAAAGTAACATTTACCAGCCCGGGTTGGTTATTTTCCAGAACTTTCCCTTTGATTTTAATGCGCATGTAATCCAGAGACTGCAAAAGGGCGGCAGACATTACAGCAAAAAATACAATCGGATACCTCGTGTAGCTTAAAAACAAAAAAGCTCAAGGCATAAAATTGTAAACGAGGCAATTGTAACACTTTTTATTTCAGTTGTAGATTACACGTTTTTAAATTTCGACGGTCTACGGCGTAAGCTGTGGGTGCAGGAGAGCGCGTGCACCGATCATCGTTGCAAGGGCAGAATGTTCATTTATAATGCAGCTTCAAACGCTCTTCCGCGGTCACCTAACCACCCGCACTTCTCCTCCTTTTTCTCTCAGATTGGGATTACAGCCAAGGCTTCGTCAACGAAGACATGATCAAAGACTTCATGCCGCCCCCCAGCGACGACGCCCTGATCCTGATGTGTGGCCCACCTCTCATGGTCCAGTATGCCATCAACCCAAGCCTGGACAAGCTCGGCTATCCGCAGGACCGAAGATTTGCCTACTAGAAGTGTGTTGCTATAGGGAGGCAGTGGGAAAGACACAGCCATTGGTTAACCGGGAGCAGAGAGGGTGTTTTCTGACACAGCTTCTGACACGTGCCTTGTAAACTTCTAAACTCCTTCAGTTGGGTCATTTAATTGGCACCCCAGAATGTGCTGCAGCTGTTAAATAACGCCCACTGGCTTCATTAAAACATTTTGTGCTTGGCTGCTGTTTATGAAGCCCCCGTGTGTCAGATTCCGGGGGGAAACGCCCAAAGATCACAAAGTTTGTAATCTTAAAAATAAATGTGACCCCTTTGCTGCTCTCGGGCAGTGAAAGAGTTAAGAATCCCACCTGCGCTCATTTCCTAGACCCCTGCTTTACACACACGGGCTTCGTCATGCAGCCAGACTGGGGGAAACTGCTGCGACTTAGCATAGCCTTAAAATATATACAGGCATACCCCGCTTTAAGGACACTCACTTTAAGTACACTCGCGAGTAAGTACATTTCGCTCAATAGGCAAACAGCAGCTCACGCATGCGCCTATCAGCACGTCCTGAACAGCAATACCGGCTCCCTACCTGTACCGAAGCTGTGCGCAAGCGGGGAGACTATAGAGCCTGTTACACATGCGTTATTTACATTAGTTATGCACGTATATGACAATTGCAGTACAGTACGTGCATCAAAAGTGGGAAAAAGGGACTGCTTCACTTTAAGTACATTTTCACTTTACATACATGCTCCGGTCCCATTGCGTACGTTAATGCGGGGTATGCCTGTACTGTACACCCAGGTTAGTCTGGGGAAATTACCCCAATGGTCGTTTGCCATTTTAATGCCCCTCCATTAGTGAAAGGGTTACAGGTGGATTGCCCTATATTCTGAGACCAGTTTTTGTACCCCCCACATTGCTGCGTTTGTCTCCTGTCTTAGTCTCTCCTACTCAAAGATCCAATCTGAAAATATCTGATCGCTGGGATAGAACAATATGGCAGTCGGACCATCTTTAATGTCAGTCTGTCACCTCCCTTCCCCTAGATTCAGGCTCTGTTACGGGGTTAAAGCATTCACATGAATTGGGGTTGAAGCTTAATTAAATACCCCTCTGCAGAGCCAATAAACTGAGGTGCAGGGGATTCTGGGAGGCAAAATGGCAAACCACTGTGTCTCTGATACAGCACCAATCCATTTAAACTACAATTATTTGACATTTTCATTTGAAGGTAGAATTTGAAACTGCTCTTTTTCTTCGGCTTTCTTTAGCTTCAAGTTGATTTTTGGGTTGGATCGCACCTTTTTAATGGCGCTTACATCACATTGGAACAAATATTACTCACACTAAATTAGTGCAACACCGCTCTGTTCACTTCACAACTTGTCCCATCGCCCAAACGCTTTGCACTCTGACCTATTTTTCCTTATAAAATGTAGAAATCATTCGCTCTTTGCCCTAAAATACCACTCTAATTGCACTATAACCTCTTCAAGGTCTACAAACCCCCCCTTTCCCCCCCCCCCCAAAACGTTCACTTTGTACTCGCTCTGCTTTGTAAGAGTTCTTTTCTGAAGCATGTGTTACAAATATATTTGTATTATCTCTAAACTATATAGTCTCTAATAGTGGTTGTATTTTGAAAGTTGGTGTTTTTTTTGTAACCCTCGGTGGTGCAGGGGTTAATATAATATACGTTTACACAAGGAAGAAGGTAGCTGAATGTTTCGGTAAAAGGTTTTTAATGTTTCGGTAAAAGGTTTTTAATGTTTCTATGAATTCACGATCCTCCAGTTGCTGCTTTTTTTTTTTTGTTTTTTTATTCTATGGAAATGGATTTCCCAGTATAATATAAAACAGGTTTTTTTTTTTGTTTTTTTTTTAATATCACCGTTATTCTGTTGCAAATGTCCATCACGGAGCATTTAGTTCGGGTGTAATGAAGCCATCAGTGGCCTGTAGCACTGTTTGAGTTGCGTGCTGTTTAAACAGTCGAGCCCATCGGAATACTCTTATTTTGTTTTTGGCAATGTGCAATGTGTGTGTTATCTAACACAGTGGTCTGGGGTGTGGTTTTTTTTCTTTTTTTCTTTTTACACATTTCTGATTAAAGATTGAAGAAAAAAAACTTTTTTCCCCCCCTACTAAAGTCAGTTTTCTGTAGTTGGAAGGTCGTGTGCGCGTGAACTGAATTCCTTTCAAGGTCAGAGGTCCAGTAATACATTACTTGACCCTCTGGTAACAACGGCTTAAAGGTTCAGGAAGTTGAGGTGCTGTGTATAAGGGAACGCAGATATTTTGCCATAAAATTGATGCTTGGAGTCATTTTTAGACGTTTCTTAGTCGGTTTTATCTGTAGGAGGAATTACAAGGTGTGTTGGGCGTCTTCACGTCAGACCTGGTGTACACGAACGAACGTCTCCTACAGGATGAGCTGAATGTAATACACTTGTGCGCAACGCGAGATACACTTCCCTGCGCGCGTGGCACGCTGACTGCGCTCTCTTTGTACGTACCGTTCTGACATTGTTGCTTCCTTTTTCCTGATATAATGCTACAACAGATGCCCACTTTATTATTTGTAGGTGTCCGCCATCTAATATGAGATTAATTTGTAATTGCAAACAGTCTCTGCTTTTGCCACGCCTGTTTAGTACAGTGGATGAAATACTTTCACTTTCCTTAGTAAGATGATTGTCGGTATTCCGTCTTGCTGTTCACAGACACTTTTTTTTTTTTTTTTTAAGGCACAGTTACATCTCCCACGTTTTATACGGGCACATAGGAAGCTGCAGCCGCATTGGGATTGGACGTGGAAGATGTAGGTACCAGGAATTAACTTTCCCAGTATGTATCTCTGCAACTTGCGGGACCCTGGAGCTGAAATTACTTCCAATGCGGGGGCCTTCCCGTCCATGTCAAAGAGAAAATTATAGCTGTTAATCTCCAAAAATGCCAAGACCTAATCTAACACACGCACACGTTCGTGTGATATCCGGCCGAACCTTCCACCATTGCCCAAGTTTGTGTAACTTAGCTTGGTTAGTGATTAAATGTCTTGGCTATTTACGGAACCATTTCAGTGTTGCGCTGTGCTTCTTACATTGGACAGCCGTGCGTCACCGGCACCTCCGATATCGGAAGGTTTATGATGACGTAATAATGCAGCTTATCTAGGTCTTTAAACGCTACATGGGCTGTTTCACGGAAGGATTCTGGGTAAATGGAAGACCAGTTACTTGGAACACGGCAATCAATTACTATTTGTAGCTACAGGTGATCAATGTGTTAATTGTTACCGAAGCAATAAATGAGGTGACCAGGAAGCTTGTACATTAACCGGTGATGAATCCTGACAAAGAGCGCAACAGATGGTAGATGCAGATCCACAGGTGACTCCTTACATATTTGCACTCGCGGTGACACTCTTGCAGCACTAGAAGTGTCTCTTGTTATGTAGACCTGTGCAAATTTAGACTACATGTGATTATTTCTACTGTTAATAAAACGGTAATGTTGCCCCACTGACTGCAGTAAGAGTTTCCGTGTGTTACTGCCTTCATCGTGACTATCACAGTTTAAGGAATAAGTCCTAGTTTCCAGCATTTTGTTGGATATAGTTCAGCATTTTCTGAACTCCCTTCCATCCAGAGCATTGGTTGGGAACAGATGGCCTGAGGCCTTCACCTATGACCCCCAAACAGCCTGCTCTCCCCTGTGCAGAGGGAATGGAGATTGTTGTTGCAGAGGATTGTGGGATCTGACTGCTCCCTGAGCTGACCAATAACACTGTGCTGCTAGATACAGTACTACCTGCGTCTCGCCTGTGCTAATCACTAGTGCCCACTGTAAGAGCGTAGTGGGACAGGGCTGGCATTAGGAAGCTGATTTGGAGGGGGTGGGGCAGAAATGCCTATAATTGTACAGCCCTTGAGGTATACAGGGGTCCTGCAATTTACTGCTAATCAATGCCTTGCACAGTATGGTAATGAATGTATAGCCAGGTATCAGAGCTGCAAACTACCTTGAAAATAAGCAGCCCATGTAACTCTGTTCTGTATAACAATAGTTCTTTGAAGAGTACAATTAAAAAAAAAGTGCTTGTGGGTTTTAAGCTTATGCAGGCGGGCAATAGACACGTGTTATTGCAGATGCTAAATATATTAATCCCTTCATTGCAGGAGTGATCCGTTGTAAACACCCCGTGTGCTCTCCGTTACTAAAGGGTCCGCAGTTCATTTCCATATGATTTTCTAACGTGTCGTTACGTGGACGTGCCTTTGTATGATCGCATGAAACAGGTTTCTCTTTTATATTGCAGTCTATCACAAATGAATAATGTGATACAAACCATTAAGCTGTACAATACAACACTTGCCAAAGAGTAATTTAAGATGATATATTTGCTTTTGGTCACATAGTTGGACAACGTAGATCCAGCATTGAAAACATCTGACAACCAAAGAAGGACAATATAGCCCTGGAACAAAGTGTTTTAGTTTAGAACAGCCCTGTTCGTCAGCACAAAAGGGAATAAATAACCCTGATGAAGGGCTTGGTGATGCATTACTTACACGCAGGTAGCAACATTGCACACAAACGCCTGTTCTGGCCCATCTGGCAATGACTGCTAAACAATCCTGGGATTTTCTTGCATTGAACATCTGGAGTGCTGGATATTGAGCAACCAGAATCGCCAAGGAATTGCCTAATGGGTCTAGAATAACTGCACGGCCTGGTCAGTGCTGTAACGTTCTTACATGAATAGAACACAAACTCCATGGAAAGGGATGCATCGCTCCCGTGGTATTGGGCAGTGTTAAGCCAGAGAAGCAAACTGCGTCTTCTAGATATTTCCCACTGAAACCTGCGCCTTTCGTACTCTGCAGCAACATCCAGAGAAAGTACGCATGCACGTTTGAAGCAATGTGTTCTAATTTGCAATGATGAAGTATAATTCATTTTTAATGCACTATTCAAAGACCGGATATTATATTTAATCCTGAGTGTTATTCTGCACGTGCTGTGCAACGCTTTCCAGAAGCCTCGTGGCTGTGTTAACAAGCCTGTAATTTTTAATTGCGAAGGCTCAATTTTATGTATTCAGTACTTCTACCTTATATTATACGTACAAGGAAATAAATCATTACAAAGTGCTTTTGATGCCTACAGTAATTATTTACATTGTGTAAGAAATTGTAAATGCTGGGGTTTGTTATTTTGTTTTATTTTTTTACTGTAATTGCATTAGACTGACACAATCAACCAGGTTGTGATTAAATGATCCCTCGGGGCATGTGTGTTCTTGAGTTGTGACAATCCCGGTACAAGGAAGAATGCACATGTACAATAGGCATTTTATAGAAAATAATCCCTACACTAAACGTGTGTGTGTTTTGAAGAATCTGTGCCTTAGACAGAGGAAGGCAGCTAAAAGTACCAATTTTGCATATTAACTTTTTGACTGTTAAAGGCCTTACAGTGCTTTATACAACGGAACACGCGTGTTCTATGTTGTCATTCTAAAAAGTTAAGAACATAGAATAAATGACACTTGAAAATACAGCTTTTTATTTATTTTTCCTCCTTAAAACAAAATAATATACATATATATTTATTAGGCAGCAAAGCTATTATTTTTCTCCATATAAACGAAAAGAAATAAGTGATAGCCATGTTTGCTAATCTCAAATTGGCACCAAAGTACAGGTACATAAGAATTACTGTAATGAGGTCAAAACAAGCTGTTAATAAGTGTCATCAACAGAAGAATACAATGTCATGGAGTCCACTGAGTGACGGACATCTTCATGTAGTAGCAACATCTTTGCACATCCAAAGGGCTAATAATGTTGGTGCAGAATGAAGTTGCTTTGTATCCAAAAATAATTTGACAGCATGGATGTTTTTAATTATATAGGTTAACATTTTTATTATTTTCACAATATGCTTATTATAAATAATTTTACACTAATAAATTATATTTGCTACCACTAGTTCTATATATAAAAAAAATACCATTGAAATTAAAAACACACTTGTATCAATCATGAGGGATGCGTCAAAAATAATTGAAACTGAAAATCCTTTATATAAAAAAAAAACTATGGCAAAGGTCTGTTCTTTAAACATGCAGATGGACACTGTTTTATTTAAAAATGGCACATGGCAGAGCTGCCCCCTTTCACCCCTTCTGTTTGCATTGGCAAATGAACCACTGACAGCCAATATTGGATTGCATATAAACATAAGAAGAATACAGATGCCTAGAAAAAGTTACAAATGGTCTCTGCTTGCAGATAACATTCTGCTGACACTATCTAGCCCTACGACCTCGCTACCAGTTTTTAAAAAAAAACTCGGGGTTTAAAATGAATAATCACAAGTCAGAATCCCTGAACAATAAATGTCCTACACGAACAACTGAAACGCCTTTAGATTAATTTTAGTTTTTAGTGGAAGCCCCAGTCGATAAGATACCTTGGAGTTTTTCTTACCAATGCACCAAAATGTATCTGGAATAATAAAAAGCTGAGAATCAATCGCTCTCTCTTATACCAACCTACACTGAGCAGAGGCTTCGCTTCACCGCAATTTCTTTCATACTATAAGGCAGCTCACCGCAGCCAACTGATCCATTGGCAATCCCCCCCCAAAAAAATAAACCTTAAAAAATGGGTGGAAATTGAAGCACGGAAAACCTTGGGCCTTATGCAGAGAGCATCGTTATTTCGAAATTCGCCATTTTTTGTACAATTTCGCGCAGAAATCGGCAGAAAATGGCGAGTTCCAAAAATCGCGCCATTTTGTTTTTTCAATTGCTAAAACTCGCCTCGCGGCTGGCGAGAACCTCCATCTCGCCATTTTTAAAACTCTCCGAATGCAGAGAGGTGCGAACGGCATAAAGCGGCTGTTCGCGCCAAAAAATGCCGCGATTCGCGCATTTTTGCCGCGCCAGGAAAAGA
Organism: Ascaphus truei; assembly: GCF_040206685.1. NCBI lineage: Eukaryota > Metazoa > Chordata > Amphibia > Anura > Ascaphidae > Ascaphus > Ascaphus truei. Next base: position 296,995,045 of record NC_134487.1, read on the forward strand.
TGGCAAGATGGCGCTCGCCGCCTATAGTAAAGGGGAAAAAAAGGCGCGAATTTGTTTGTACACGTTTCTGAAGCGCGCATCTCGCCAATTTAAACTCGCCACACGCATCCATGTTAAACATAGCAGAATTCGCACTTTTCTGCATATGGAGAATAAAACTCTCCAAAAAAGCTACTTTTTATGAAATTCGCCAATTTTAAAATTCTATGCTCTCTGCATAAGGCCCCTTATCTGGTTATTATTGTTCTTGAACATTAGCCGAAGATACTTCACAGGTTGCGATACCTTTTAGTGGCCCAGCATGTCAAAGTTTTATTGTGCATAAGCTTTCCAGACTGCGGAGATCTCTTCATCACACAGTAGTTTAGTCTTTCTGGGACCCACATGACTAATCATTAGCCAAACAAAACACGGGAAAAGGTTTTTGGAACAACCATTTACCTGCCTATATCACAGCTTGCAAACGGTCTTATCTCAAAAAAAGATTAAAGAGCGTAAAAACATTCCAAATCACTTGCTCACGATGCAGATATTGAAAGTTACAAAAAGTATTTAAAAATACTAAAACGTGTCTAATTCAAAATATTGGCTTTAAATGCCTACATTTAACCCAATGCCACGGTCATTAGTTCATAGGAAGGGCTGACCCTTTAAGTGGGTAATGAATCCCAACCAAAATATAGTAGTAGCCTGCATTTATTTCTCCATAAACGGTATAAAAAGAAACACATTACACAGATGATATATATTTATTGGCTTGATGGGTAACACTAGATTTTTAGGACCTATTCCAGACAAGCATGTTTTCATTGAGAGGAAAATATCATCCCTGTGCAGTTTAAATAATATATGCGATCAACAATTAATACAATTGACATTTAGATTTATGTATAGTTCACAAATATACTCATTCCCAGTATTACCTTAAAGCAGGGGTTCTCAGCGCCCCAAACAGGTCAGATTTACAGGATATCCCTGCTTCCAGTGAGCCACTGATTGAGCCATCTGTGCTGAATCAGGCTCTTCGACTGAGTCATTGATTGAGCCAACTGTGCTGAAGTAGTGATATACTTAAAAACTGACCTGTTGGGGGGTCTTGAGGACTGGAGTTGAGAACCCCTGCCTGAAAGTATTGTACAATGTAAAAAAAAAAAAAAAAATAATAATTTCCTGCAACAAAAACAAACATTTACAATGAATTTCCCCACCTGGAAAGGAAGTGATTTCAGGAAAGATTGTCCCCCGTTTTGTGTGTTCTAGATCCGACTAATTTTGAGAATTTTGCCAGATGTTGAACTCATAGAAAATTGATGTACACTTTCCCAATGTTTCGCTGTCCATTTTTCCTGGAAAGGCAGTTTTCCAGCATTTCCCTTGCAGGGAGGAAGGAGTCCGTGTTGAGTATGAATTGTTGCAGTGCATTCTCTCCTGACATTAAGCTTTTCTTCTTCTCCTTATTGACACAGTCCAGCAGCACTCCACGTATATCCTTCGGCTTTCCAGGCAAACCGAACACGATGAATAGGCCCATGCAGTCTGGTCCCACCAAGCTACAGAACTCCTCCAGCTTCTCGAACCTGCTCTTGTCTTTGTACAATGCATCAGCCAGTAATATTTCCTTATTACTGCAAAGGTTAGCTGTGCTTTGGCTGCTGACTTCATTGATGTTGAACTCTGACATCTGCAGAGCCTGCACAGCTATTTGAAGTCTCACCACCTTATCTGGACCAAGCAGTGTCCAGAGCCAATCGACCCCAAACAGGAGGGACTGCTGCTTGGTCATTTTGCTCGTTGTAATCCTCTCCTCCACGCCCTTTTCAATGCAGAAGCTGATAAAGTTCACCAGGAAAATCTCATTCAAGGTGTCCGTGCTAGGGCGGAGGGTGCCGTGAGGGTCCTCAAATCCGAGGTACTCCTTCAATTTCTGCCCAGCGTGGACCACCCCTTGGCTAAATATCTCACATATAATATCTGCCTTCTCTGGCAGGACATATGTGTGTTGGACTGAGGAGTTCTGGCCCATAGTCCAAAGGAATCAGTACTGCAAAGACATCAGCATAAAATGCGGAGTACGTGTATCATCAGGTGGGATCACGATGCATAATGTCCCTGAGTTGGCTTGCAGGATTTGTGAAGCAGCCAGCTGGACTGAGCTATGCAACCTTAAACATTTCCTGGTTGGGCTCCTGAGTAGGTGTGTTTACTTAATACTGTACTCCAAAACAGACCCAACTGGCTGTGCAGCTTTCACATTCTTCTACGTCGATTCTCATTCATCCAGCAACAGCTGTTGTCGGCTTACATTAAATGATAATGGTTTTTGGTTTTGCCTCCTACCTAAACCCAAGAGAGCTACCCCCAAAGACAAGATATAATCAAAATCAGAGGCACCCAAGTAGTCATTCCTCAAAGAGTCCCATCACTCCATTTTATTAAAATTGAATGCACGCTGCAATCTTTCATATTGGGAAACAAAACAGTGAGATGTGGTGTCCACAATTTAATTGTATTGATCTCCACTGATGAGAATTGGAGAGAAGCTGCTACTGCTGCTAGGACAGAACAGATTACCAGCGCTCAACCAATAGTCCTTAATAATGCAAGATGAAGAGGTTCTACTGTTGTAGTCTTCAAAGGGCTTGGTTCCTCAGCCCTTCAAGGTTCTGCTAAGGAACCTCCCAATATGTGTACAAACGAAAAGACAAACACAGACCTCTCTAAGTAAGTTTGAAAGGTAAATGTATTAGGCCACAAGCCCTTATTCTTACTCACGAGTAAGGTAGTTGAAGTGTAGCATCCGCTTATTCATCAAGCTTCATCAGGGGAGAGTGGCTGTATCGCCTCTTCGTTCTTATATACCCCCCAGCACTGATCAGACTTAATTTGCCATTCATTAGTATGTTAAGGTGTCATAGTTTAAAGTGCAATTATAGAGCATATCAAATTAGCACTGTCAGCACTGGTTGATACAAGAATAGCTCAGATTATTCACAATATTACAAACTAACTTGATATAAAATCTAATCAAAATGACAAATTTAGATCGGAATAAAAAGCTAATGCAGAAAGAACAACAATGGATTTACAACGTGCATACAAGAGTTCCCAATGGTTTGAATGAACATGTAGAAATTGTCCCTTACCTTTAAATATTCATGATTACTTTTTTTGGTATTTTAACACTATTATTTTTTTAAAAAAATGTAATTTTTGGTAGATTTTATATCAAGTTAGTTTGTAATCTTGTGAATAATGTGAGATATTCTTGTATCACCCAGCGCCGACCGTGCTAATTGGATATGCTCTCTAATTGCACTTTAAACTATAACAACTTAACATAATAATGAATGTCAAATCATTGCTGGGGGGTATATAAGAACAAAGAGAAGATACAGCCACTACCCCTGATGAAGCTTGATGAATGAGCAAAACTAGTAGGGTCTGCTAGGTGGCGCTGTCTTTTATTTTTTAACTCCAAGGTTTCCAGGGACTGTACGCTGTTCCTTGCTGGCATACAGCCAGAGATGATGCTGTAGACATCAGTCGCAAGTCGTCAGTGTTGGGAGCAACAACCCGGAAGGAATTAGAGGATCACGGCGCGGGGAGCCCCGCTATTGCAGGCGACGGCAGCGTTCCCGAGACGCAGATCCCAGACCGGTAACCCCCCCGACGAGCGGCTAACCAGGAAGGACGAGTGGACATCATAGCGTGACCCCTACGAGAACGGAATCCACGTGGTGCGTGTCACGGATGTGTGAATGGATGAAACCGTGTCCTTACTGTGGTGCTTCCTTACATGTTTATTCCTCTGGTGCTGCACTTCAATGACCTTACTTGGAAGTAAGAATAGGGGTGTGTGGCCCAATACATTTACCTTTCACACTTAAAGAGGTCTGTGTTTGTCTTCTTTTCATTGGCTACTGCTAGGACTTACTCATCAAGGCCATTACCAGCCATTCGTGTAAATACATATTAAACATTGATAATGGTTATCACACCTTGGTAACAAAAGAAATAAAACACGCGGGGTAAATGCTATATATGGCGAAGCAGTCTTTGGCTGAAAATCCCCAGACTTAATTGGGAACTTTTGTCTAAAAACAGGCCAAACGGCTACTTTGGCATATATAGAATTAATCCTTTAGTGTTTTTATAGGTGCTATTTTTTTTTTTTAAATGTCTTACATTTTCATATATTCTTCATATCTATTTCTCCCTTTCACTTAATTGCTTTAGAAGTCCAGTAAAAAGGTTTCAGAATCTGAAACGTGACATGGACGGGTAATCAAATTAATGTAAAACATTAATGCAAATCATTACAAAACCCCAGACTAAGAGTCAGAAATAGGAAACAAACCATGAAACTGGCATGAAAATAGCTTTGTAGACCCACATGCGAATATTCCCGGACCTCCGGTATGGGGGTGACATAAGGGGCAGTTAATGCCAGATTGGTTGAGTTAACCCGCAATGAAAGTTAGTGAATAAACCCTCTAGGTCCCTATTCAATGTACCGTGTCCCAGTCATGGGGGAGATTTCAGTTGTATGAGACACGCGTGCCACATGGCGTAAACAAGTACAGGCAGTCCTCGGTTATCCGACACAATGCGTTACTCAAAATGGCGTTGGATAGCGAAACGTTGTAAAGCGAAGCACGTTTTCCCGTAGGAACACTGTTTAAATGAAAGGTTCCGTTCCTGAAGGCATTTTTAACACTAAAATACACCAAATATTTTACGCAGGCAATAAGATATGCAGCACACACATACATTATATAGTGCATATACCGTATTATATATATAATATAACATAATATATAATATAAAAATATAATATATTATATAGTATAATATATATATTATGTACACATAAACATCTTTGCAAAGCGTCGTAAGAGCGTTGGATACGCCGTTTTGGCGTTGTAAAAATGAACATAGGTATGCATTGCATAGCGTTGGATAAGCCATTCGTTGTAAAACGAGGACTGTCTGTATGTGCAATTTATTCATACAGGTGAAATCTCTAGATAAGGCACACTCGCGAGGCTAGGAAGAACGCGCACTTTTTGCGAGGCAAATCTCCCAGTAGACACCGCGGCAGCTATTCCCGGTCCTCTCGTTGTTGGAGGGAGATCTTTACGCTAGTCTATACCACAGAGACGTGCAGCGTCCGCAGGAAGAGACAGTCCGAGACCGGAGTCACCCGCTGGCATCTATAAGGTAGAACGTTATGGTTGAGTTCTTCAGAGCTCACCGAGCTCCCAATGGCGTGATGACGTGTCATGCAACACAAACGTGTCAACGCGTTTCAAGGGTATCTACAAAATGTTAACATCTCTTGCAAACATACGTCATGGTTGCAGCTGTGGTATTTAGCAACCAGGCGGGTGTTAAAGCCTCAGACATAGTGGGCGCGGGTGCGACGGAGTACATGATGTCGCGCGCGCCTGTTGGCCGAGCAATCTATGCCCCGAGATCCACAGCGACGGGAAATCGTGGCCATGACGTCATGAGGCTGGTTTGCCCTCATTGGCTAAACTGCCGTTACCCGCTCGGAGCGCGACAAAAACAAAATCTTTTGTCTCCCGGAAAATCTGCCGCGCCATCGTGCTTCCCGGCGCGCAGCCCGCCTTATTGTGCAGTATGGACAGGGCCTAAGAGCAGCATATGAGCTGGGCATGCATGGAAGCGTTTCCAGTTTCTGTACATCGCTTCCTTGGAGGCTCTAGTGCGACGCACAGCTCCCAGAACTGGTCAAAAGTGAGCTAACTGGGAATATTTGGGGTACTTTGGTACCAGTATAGATGGTTGACCCTGCTGTGAAGTGCAGGCTGGGAAATGCCTGCAGAAACAGCTGCCAGTGGTTTGGTCATTGGGGGATAGCTGTTCTGTAATGTATCTTAGGCTAAGCTCATACACGCCGCTTGCTTGCGAGTGCGAGCTCTTTCCTTGCCGCGCAGTTGGAGCAGTAGTAGTGCTGGCGGCAATGTAGGGGCGTGGCGGAAGCGTCACAAAGCTGGTTCGCCATCATTGGCTGAACCAGCTCACGTGACGCTGACATCACGCCACTGCGGCCTGAAAAGACAAATGTACTTGTCTGACCAAAATACAGCAGCAGCGACGCGGTACATCACCCCAAGGAGCATCGGCTAACTGCAGTAGCCAACCATTGAAGAGTGAGTGAAAAACGGAAAGTGAATCCCTGCGCTTCTGCCTAATGGGTTAACAATATATGTGAGATAAATATATATACACGATGTGCAAATCTATGAGATAAAGGAGACTTTTAGTTACATCCTTTGATCAAATAATGCCCAATCCTGCCACCAAACGCCAAGGTAAGTCTCACAGGCAGGTCCCTACACTGACTGCAACTAGTAATGTGTGAAAATGCCCCAAATGGGGTAAAAATGTCCAAGCGTGTGTTTATATATCTAGTGCAGTTAATACCAGTGAGAACACTTACATGTGACGTGAATGGTGGTAATCCAGGGCCCATACTGAGAAAATACCTGGAAAAGGGAGGGGCCAGTCTCCCACAGGTTGCTTATATATGCACTTGCAGGCAATTAGGCCTATGGGAGCCCCACTATTAAGGTGTAAATATATTTGGGGCATTTTCACACATTACTAGTTGCAGTCAGTGTAGGGACCTGCCTGTGAGACTTACCTTGGTGTTTGGTGGCAGGCTTGGGCATTATTTGATCAAAGGATGTAACTAAAAGTCTCCTTTATCTCATAGATTTGCACATCGTATATATATATATTTATCTCACATATATTGTTAACCCATTGGGCAGAAGCGCAGGGATTCACTTTCCGTTTTTCACTATTGTATGACCATTTTTTTCGCCTCGCTGCATGCTCCTTACATGGATGAAGCGCAGGTGATCATATATGTTTTGTAACCATTGAAGAGTGCCAGGTGTGCGCGCGCAGCGTCACCGCCACCATAAACTCAGCCTTGGGCTGTAGATCAGCCTCAATAAGCTACACACAATTCCATGAGGATGCGCGGTAATAAGCAGTAGCCTCATAAGGATTGCCAAATACATTAACTCTCGTCCTATAGATACATCTCTGACCAAGGCTCCGGAAAATGTACGGTGCAAATACTGGGTTCCTATAGGGTGTTGGCACCTGGGAAAATTAAGAGGTCTTAAATTAAAAAAAGGTTGTTAATCCAACTCTAATTAGGACACCAATATAAGACTCGTGCTATTTAACGTGTATGCACATGGACACACACACACACACACACACACACACACACACGCGCACACACATTAACCACCCCCACGCAAACCGTCTTTTGTGCCCATGTGTGTTCCACTTTACATTGGAGTCTCACTTTCACGCCGTTTGCGCTACCGCCAATTAATTTGACTAACAGAAAGCACAACATTTTACAATGTATCCATCTTTATCTCAGTAAAGACAAACTAATATTTCAACCAAGCGAGCAGCCCTCAAGCGTCCGTCTCCCCCCCCAAACAGGTCAGGTTTTCAGGATATCAAAGACTGAGCCATCTGTGCTGAAGCTGGGACTGATTGTCCCACCTTTGCTGCAGCAGGGATATCCTGAAATCCTGACCTGTTTTATTTGGGGGGGGGGGGGGGTTAGGGGGAGGGTGCGGCCCGAGGACTGGAGGAGTTGAATACGCCTGCACTATTGCATGCATCCCTCCATGTGTTACAAATATATACAAAAACTAACCAGTCATAACTAAGCTGCAGTTTCATTTTATTTTAAATTCTCTCCCTCCCCCCCTTTAATATGTGCATCAATACAATTCACACAATTATAAGTAATTAGCTAAGTTGCTGATCGATCCATTCCCTTGTGATCAATCAGCGAAGATTCGGCTCCGTGGGCTCACTAAATGGCTGTCAGTGCAGCAGAAGAGAACCAAAGATGCAAAGTTCTGTGGGGAAGATCATGTGACCAGGCAGTCACTAGATACAATTGGTGCACTGCTAGAGAGAGGGCAGGGCTCAAAAAGGTGTCTGCCAGAGCCTGTTTCAGCAGAGGAAGGAGATGTGACTTTGTAAATGGTTGCTATAGCAACAAAAATTGCTTGTTTACATTATACATTAAAAATGTCAACTTTTCTTTTTCTTTTAAATGCTACAAGTATTTTCTCATAGTACAGAACTGATTATTAAAAAAAAAAAAAAAACACATGTAGGATATTGCTTGGTCTGCAGCTTTAAAGCAGCCGTTTACCCAAAATATTAACGCTTTCTAAAGGTTCTTTCATTCTTTTTAGGCTTTAACTTCCAGTAATCCTGTTATTTTGTTTTTATTTTTCCGGAGAGATAGGATGTTTTTAAATGCGAGCAAATTATGAATCCAAACCAAAAAAATAAAGAAATAAACCCACATGCTTCATTTACAGGCTTTATTTAATAAAAATTACAATATACTTCATTTTATTTATATCTGAACACAGCATTTAAAAAAAAACCAAAAAAAAAAACCAATAGATAAAGTGTTTTCCAATAGAAGTCTTATGTTACATATGTGAAGTCATACATGTAGTATTCATCATGGGAGATGCACTGCTTTAGTTAGCCACATGTACATGATGTAAACACGGTACTTGATAACAATGCTATAACTCAGACAGGGGTACTGATGCTATAACTCAGGCAAGGGGTACTGATGCTATAACTCAGGCAAGGGGTACTGATGCTATAACCCAGTCAGAGGTACTGATGCTATAACTCAGGCAAGGGGTACTGATGCTATAACCCAGGCAAGGGGTACTGATGCTATAACTCAGGCAGGGGTACTGATGCTATAACTCAGGCAGGGGTACTGATGCTATAACTCAGGCAAGGGTACTGATGATCATCAATTCTATAGGTCAGCGGGTCTGCAGTGCACCGCCAAAAAGGCAGACGGGTCATATGTCCTAAGCAGTGCCAAGCCATATGGCTGATTCACTTGGATGTGCCCAGCATTGCTTAGTAAATATGGCCCAATATGGTTTAAAAGGCAAATAAAAGGAGGATTATTAATGCCTAAAAATTCATACTATCTGGATGTTTAATTACAAGTAGTTGGAACATGTGGGGACTAGACCATTTTCCGGGAAGTGGCTGGAACTGGTAAACCCGGCCTTGTTCTCCGAATGCGCCACATCACCAGCACCGTCGCGGAGCAACGACAAATGAGTGGGTCAGAAATCAGCGCAATATTAAAAGAAGAAACCCTAAACCCAGTGTTTTGGGTTTGATTTCTCCAGGTGACTGGATAAGACACTCCACTTTTCTACAAATTGGAGCACTGTAAGCAGATATTCTGTAAGATATGATGCTCTATGGAATGGAGAAGTTAGAGAACCGTGGAGTTGTTCTTTCAGGGTTGTGGTCTACGATTTGCTGGTGTTTTAGGCCAATAGTATCCGGCCCAAAAACCGCTCTGCTATTAATTCTGAAGGAACGGGGAATGGAAACTCAACGGTGTTTTCTCAATGAAGTCCATCGTCTCCACTCTTCCTTTTACCAAGGAAAGGGAGGGAAAGGAAGAGGACGAGAGAGAAAGACCAGGACAAGGAAATGGTGTATACGGGGTAAAGGAGACAAGGCAGAAGACAAGGCAGGCCACAGGCAAAAAATATACCGTACATGGCACAAAAGATGCAACAATGGTGGGAGAGGGAGGTCTTTGTTAAACTCGCCGTCTGCTCTACCCAACTGCAATGTTAGCAGGGCAAGCACGCACTCACACTGCAATGTTAGCAGGGCAAGCACGCACTCACACTGCAATGTTAGCAGGGCAAGCACGCACTCACACTGCAATGTTAGCAGGGCAAGCACGCACTCACACTGCAATATTAGCAGGGCAAGCACGCACTCACACTGCAATGTTAGCAGGGCAAGCACGCACTCACACTGCAATGTTAGCAGGGCAAGCACGCACTCACACTGCAATGTTAGCAGGGCAAGCACGCACTCACACTGCAATGTTAGCAGGGCAAGCACGCACTCACACTGCAATGTTAACAGGGCAAGAACGCACTCACACTGCAATGTTAGCAGGGCAAGCACGCACTCACACTGCAATGTTAGCAGGGCAAGCACACATTATCACACTGCAATGTTAGCAGGGCAAGCACGCATTATCACACTGCAATGTTAGCAGGGCAAGCACGCACTCACACTGCAATGTTAGCAGGGCAAGCACGCACTCACACTGCAATGTTAGCAGGGCAAGCAAGCACTCACACTGCAATGTTAGCAGGGCAAGCAAGCACTCACACTGCAATGTTAGCAGGGCAAGCACGCACTCACTGCAATGTTAGCAGGGCAAGCACGCACTCACACTGCAATGTTAGCAGGGCAAGCACGCACTCACACTGCAATGTTAGCAGGGCAAGCACGCACTCACACTGCAATGTTAGCAGGGCAAGCACGCACTCACACTGCAATGTTAGCAGGGCAAGCACGCACTCACACTGCAATGTTAGCAGGGCAAGCACGCATTGTCAAACAGCAGTGGAACAGCCTTGATTTATAGATATTAGAGGAATTTCTGATTAAAGAAAACAAACTGAGAACGCCTTATAGTTAAACATAAGCTTATTTATTTGATCAAAATATATATTGACACATGGACATCTGTGGCATATTCTGGAGCACAGGAAAGTTACTTTGTACGCTGAGCTAACAAATGAGCTTATGATTACCCCAAGGGTGGTTCTGTTAATCTTTAATTGTACAAATTATTGTGGTCATACACAGACCTACAGGCTTAAAAACACCCCAAATTGGGGCCTGTAAAATGGTATGATAATGTGTTTATGATCACACAGGTACAAAGCAACTTCACGATGACGACCAATAACTGTACACAGCGGTAATCAAGCATGTTTTTCCTTATGAACATCTGCACGTGTTTGCAGCTATAGAAGCATTCTTACGACCTGGATTGACACAGCGAGTCAGTTTAATGTAGGGATTGTGAAGCCTTTTCATGAGCAAGATCACAGCTATAAATACAAAACCAAATACAAACAGCATACATAGCAGAAACGCCTTACATTAAATCGACATGAGGGCTGCAAGACAGTAACAGTTGAGCACTTGACGAATTTCTAGATCAGGGGATGCCAACTCCAGTTCTCAAAGGCCACCACCTGGTCAGCTATTAGGGATATCCCTGCTTCAGCACAGGTGGCTCAGTGTTACTGAGCCACCTGTGCTGAAGCAGGGATATCCATAAAACCTGACCAGCTGGTGGCCTTTGAGGCCTGGAGTTGGCCACCCCGTGTCCAGATTAAGCAGCTGCATTTTATGTTACAACAGTCTTTATTTTTAACATTTTTTTTTTTTTTTTTTTACAACACTGATAGTAATTTGAATAAAAGTCTCCAGGCTCAGCCCGACTTCTCCAGTAACCAGCTGGCGTGCAAACTGGAATCATGTATAAAAAAAAAAAGATAACCATGTATTGACAGGACACAAAACGACTTTTTTTATATACTATTTTTTTTTATTAAATAGAAAACTATATAAAAAATAACAGCGCGATTGTTACAAAAATGTCAGGCACGATATTAAAATTGAATGTCCCGTTGCTGCTTAGGGGTGTTCAAAATTTTAATGTGCAGTGTTTCCCTCCACAGTGCAGCCTAAGCAGCCCTTATAAAGAAGTGACTGAGTAGGAAGCACTATGTTCCATATCTACTAAACGGTGCTATTCTACAAAAGCGCTTCCGGAGCTGGAAGACACCAAATGGCCCATTCACTAGCATAGACCACAAGGCATCTTCCTGTGCGGGAAGGGGTCTTGTGGAATAGCATTGCTTAGTAATTATGGGACTATATGAGCTCACGCGGGTCTCAGGTGTCTGAGCCCTGCTATAAAATGGTGTTTGGCGATAGAGGTTTTATTCTGAAAGGTGCAGCCTGCGAGCGTTTCATCCAACCCTTCCCGATTCCCAGCTGAGGAAGCCTCCGGCAGTCATGCCATGAAAGGTCAGAGCATTTACAGACTGCAAAAGTCTTCATCTCGTTTTGCCTGCCAATTACAGGGGTCGGGGGAAGCCGGTTTCATGCCACATGGCAATATTCTCTTGGCCCCTTGCCCAGATGGGTGGGTAGGGTGTACAGCTAATTTAAAGGTTTAAGTCTAGTGCGGAGCCTTACAGTAGCTTTGACCAATTGCATTTGTACCAGTAACATTGTTTTTGGTTAACAGACTAACTAGATCAGTAATACTTAACCAGTGCCATGGAAAATAAACCGCTTGAGAGACACATACGGCTTTTCAAGGCTCTCAGCTGAGCAAAGATTCAACCGTGGGGCTTAAAAACAGCTGACGATTTGGATGAAGCCCTGTGAAACTTGGCTTTATTGCTTACAGAAGGCTCTCAGAAGAACAAAAGGTTAAGTACCGCTAAAGAAGACAAATACTGCACTTGTACTTATTGCATAAGGATATCACACAGCTTCAGTTATTCCCCCATGACCGTATGAGCTCTAAAATAATATAGAAATATAAATGCAATACTTTCAAATATGCTTTTGTACATTAAATACCATAAACACGACTGTTTCCGGAGGGTCCTTTTTTTTATTTATTGTCACATTCTGCCTCCATTCACACACATCCACCTCCCCCATAAAAATACTGAGCATAGAAACCGTGATGTTCACAGAGACAAAAAAATATATAAATTTTAACACACACAAAAAGAGAACCGTAGAGATGGCTGGCGCGTCACACTGTGCAATCCTCGTCTGCGATGCTGGGGCTCAGGGAGCGGGTGGAGAAGTCCTTGAACATTTCATCTTCTTTTAGCATGTGCTGCAATCAGGAAGAAGAAGAAGCAAGGTAAAGAAACGTGCCACGGGCGGGCATGCTGCAGGCTCTCTTTGCTTTGTATTAATTACACACTGCGCAGCAATTCAAGTATATCATATTTTGTGCTACCTTCTACTGAACCAAGATTAGTTACTGTACACCAGGGGTGCTCAACTACAGTCCTCAAGCCCCCCCCCCCCCACCCCCAACAGGCCAGGTTTTCAGGATATCCCTGCTTCAGCACAGGTGGCCCAGAGGCTCAGTCTTCAACTGAGCCTCTGAGCCACCTGTGCTGAAGCAGGGATATCCTGAAAAACTAGCCTGGTGGGGTGGGGGGGGGGGGGAGGGGGGAGGTGTCTTGAGGACCACTGCTTTCCACACATATTTAAGAACTGAAACATGTCTTCATATTGGCTCCCAGAGCTCAGTATCTTGGTGAAATCTAGTGGTAATGTGGAAATCCCTTTAAATGTTTAAATGAACTACGAACAGGTCACTATCTCCCTTGATTTTAAGTACATTACAATTAGATTGTAAACCTTCCAGGCAAGATCCCATTAATGTACATGCATTACTACATATAAAGCCCTATTTAAAATATCAGCGGTACACAAAAACCTAATCCCATGAATTCCTTTTCAAAGCGCAGTTTGCGCATGTAGTATATCAGGCAGGGAAGTAGGACTTGCCGTCAAATTGTTGATGCCTTCCGAAAATGCTCCAATTTCCCTCACTGTTCCCTCCGAATCCTCCATCTAAATAATAGAAAAGGTGATGACAGTATTACATGCAAACCGGCTGCCACAACGCTCAACCCCTTCAGAGAGGATGGGGGTGCCGTCCATTACAGCACGGAAGCGGTTAAAACGATAGCTTTTTATATCCATAGCTACAAGAGTTCTCCAAAACATTGTGAATGACCCGTGCTTGTGACTTGCAAAATTGTAGCAGTATCTTTAAACTCACCTGCTCTAGTCTGTCTAAATCTTCATCGTCTAGCATTCGAAGGTCCAGGCCAGCTTTAAATGGTTTTACTATGCCGTTTCCAGAAGACTGTCCCAAATCCATGGGACACACGTACTCTTCCCCGTCTTCCTGCTTCTTCTTTCTCAAGGTTCCAAAATTGCTGAACACAAGTTTCTTTGGCTTGGAAGAGAAAATGATTGCGTGATAAGTACTTTCTACAAATCACACTGCAGAGAGAACGCACGTAACAAGTTGCATGAGCAAAATAATAGACAGTAGACCAGTGTTTTTCAACCTTTTTTTTGGTTAAATAACTAATTGAATGGTGAAATTCTGCAGAACCCCAACCCTCTCTAAAAGCACGTTTGAGATCAGATGCATTACAAGGAACCCCAACCCTTCCTAATACAATGCATCGGATCTTAGACACTCTAAGGAACCCCAACCTCTCTAATAGCGCGTCTGAGATCAGATGCATTGTAAGGAACCCCAACCCTCTCTAGTAGCGAGTCTGAGATCAGATACATTGTAAGGAACCCCAACCCGTTCTAATATCGCGTCTGAGATCAGATACATTGTAAGGAACCCCAACCCGCTCTAATAGCGCATCTGAGATCAAATACATTGTAAGGAACCCCAACCCGCTCTAATAGCGCGTCTGAGATCAGATGCATTGTAAGGAACCCCAACCCTCTCTAATAGCGCGTCTGAGATGAGGTGCATTGTAAAGTCTTCTGTATTTGGTACAATTTTTAAATGACCTGAAAACTGCAGGGAACCCTTTAGGGATGCCTGGGGAACCCTGGTTAAAAAACACTGCTGTTTACGGAGGGCAAAGATTGTGCAGCCTCCAGCTATATTTTAAAATACACGCATTGTCACTTGTACATAATCCTCACCGTGCCTGGCACTACACGCCGTACTAAATATGCATGTCCTCCCTTCAGGAAGGCCCATACATACAGCCCCTCTGCCAGCATGTTCTATTTGCTTTGGTTGACAAAGTGCATACTGTCTAATAACACTGAAGTGTATAGAAACATATGGATTCTATATAATTCATTGAGACTCGATCTACATAGAAATTAAACCAATGGCTGGTGACATTTCAACGGCTCCATCAAGAAGTAACTGAAAATGTTAGATTGTAAGCTCTGTGGGGCAGGGGCTCCTTTCTCCAGTGGCTATGTTTATGTTGAAGCGTGTATTCCTATTATGTCGCGTGTGTTACTGCTGTAAAGCGCTATGTACAGGGGCGGCTTTATATAAAGATGCACACACAGAGGTTATCATCACTTACGTGCAGTGCTCTGGGAGTGATTAAGATGGGTGCAAAATAAGTTATTTTATTTCAATAGTTTGTTTTAGCAGCATTAGTTTACTCATTGCTACAGATCAAACTGGTAACAATTACTTCATTTTGTTAGGGTATAGATATAAAAAAAAAAAAAATTCTATGACCAGGAATACAAATCTAAACGCACAGTTAATGCACCTTTTAGATAGGAAGGTGACTTCTGGGTTTTGGGAAGGTTAACCGATCACATATTTTGATACATGAACTTTTGAAGAACAAAACCAGGATTATATACAGGCATACCCCGCATGAACGTACGCAATGAGACCGGAGCATGTATGTAAAGCGGAAATGTACGTAAAGTGAAGCACTACCTTTTTCCCACTTATCGATGCATGTACTGTACTGCAATCATCATATACGTGCATTACAGATGTAGATTATGCATTTGTAACAGGCTCTATAGTCTCCCCTCTTGTGCACACCTTCGGTACTGGTAGGGAGCCGGTATTGCTGTTCAGGACGTGCTGACAGGCGCATGCGCGAGCTGACGTTTGTCTATTGGGCGATATGTCCTTACTCGCGAGTGTACTTAAAGGGAGTGTCCTTAAAGCGGGGTATGCCTACACATTAGATTAAACGGGAACCACGTGATACTTGCCAGTATCATACCGATCATCAGTAACATACTGTTCCGCACGTGAGATTTTGGTACCTATGCCAATTCTATAAAGTAAAGCACTTTATCACAAGCAAGCAACTAGTAATCATTTAACAGAATTCTTCAGGGCATAATGAACAGAAGAAAAGTGTCTCTTCCACAGCCCAACATCTGGTGCAGATATGGAAGTATTCTGCACATAAAACCGCACCTTCATACATAGGCCTTGTAACAAGGCGATGGAACTACCTACCTTAACTTTGGCAGTGGCTGTTAAGAGTACATACTCTGGTGATGCCAAAGCTTCCTGCTTCTGGACTTGGGAGGCTTGGCCAACGAGGAGGTTGAAATGAGTAGCCAGGTGTCGCCTGAGAAGGGTCTTGTTTGGCGGGATATTGAGTAACTGCGCCATGGTCTCCACGTTAAAACGAGGCTCAAGAACCTGGGGGGGTGGGGGGGACAATAGGATTTACCAAGTCATTTAAATGTGCAATCCCATCCAAAAGCAATGCTGATCTCAACACACCACTTGGAAGAGAAGACAAATAATGCCCTAAACAATATGGCAAACGCGATTAACTTAAAGCTGAAGTCCAAGCTACGTGTTTTTTTATTTTAATAAATCCGTTCTGTACTATGAGAAAATACTTGTAGCATTTTAAAAACAAAAAAACTCTAGATGACATTTTTAAAGTGTTATAATGTAACAAGCATTTTTTGTTTCTATAGCAACCATTTACAAAGTCACATCCCCTTCCTCTTCTGAAACAGGCTCCGGCATGCCCCTTTTTTGAGCCCTGCCCTCTCTCTAGCAGTGCACCAATTATATGTTGCGACTGCCTGGTCACATGATCTTCCCCACAGAACTTTGTCATAATAGCTGCATCTTCGCCGATGGATCACAGGAGAACTGATCGATTGGCAACTTAGCCAATGACTTATCATTGTGTGGATTGTATTGATGCACAGATTAAAGGGGAAAAAAACAAAATAACAAATAAGAGCAGCTTGGACTGCTGCTTTAAGGAGTGCCGGCTTGTCTCCTCCTTACAGGAATAAAAGCATCATCAGATCCTGTCTGCCATATTGTTCTATCCCAGCCAGCAGCGACTCTCTTACTTTTAGATATGTCCATGGGGGTTCATTAGGGACCTGCAGTAATATGGACGTATACCCCTTATTATTTCTTAGGGGCAACATAAGGAATAGGTAGCAGAAGGGATACAGCCCACGCACACGCGTGCAAAATGGCATGAAAAGGAAATAAGCATTATGTACACACTACTTTCATGTCACGAGTTTGACTTCTGTTTGGAGAAATGCAATCGGAAGCCTTTTGTTGCGGCTATGGGACACACACACAAAGTTGTGCGTTTGTTTAGCTGCCAACTTTGTGGTATGCTCCTTTAAAGAGGCATTCAAACCGTTTCCAAGGTCTCTATGCTTCAATTAGAAACGCACACTGTTTTTGCTATTGTATTTCTGCTGCAATTAATCCATGCAGTCTGCCACCTGGGAATTGTTTAATGGCAACCAAGCTCCTGCAGTGCCTTCATTTATTTTGGATCGTTAGGAAAGACTATTGCTTTAACCTAGAGGAATGGAGGTCCAACGGCAGAGTGACCACATCAAGCGACCGGGTCTCAGGTGCCGGAAACTGAAGAGCCTTCCAGTTCTGGTTCTATCGGGCCGGTCACTCCAGTGAAGCAGTCAGTCTGATCACCTCCTAGAAAAGGACCATGATGTACCTGGCGTGCCAGGGACCATACCGTGCCAGGGACCATACCGTGCCAGGGACCATACCGTGCCAGGGACCATACCGTGCCAGGGACCATACCGTGCCAGGGACCATACCGTGCCAGGGACCATACCGTGCCAGGGACCATACCGTGCCAGGGACCATACCGTGCCAGGGACCATACCGTGCCAGGGACCATACCGTGCCAGGGACCATACCGTGCCAGGGACCATACCGTGCCAGGGACCATACCGTGCCAGGGACCATACCGTGCCAGGGACCATACCGTGCCAGGGACCATACCGTGCCAGGGACCATACCGTGCCAGGGACCATACCGTGCCAGGGACCATAGCGTGCCAGGGACCATACCGTGTCAGGGACCATACCGTGCCAGGGACCATACCGTGCCAGGGACCATACCGTGCCAGGGACCATACCATGCCAGGGACCATACCATGCCAGGGACCATACCGTGCCAGGGACCATACCGTGCCAGGGACCATACCATGCCAGGGACCATACCATGTCAGGGACATCATTAGGATGACTGGAAAGGGTTAAAATTAACCAGGACTGGTTGTAAAAACAAAAAAAATCCCACCTGCAGCCCAAGTTCTTGTGTACAAGACGTGGGGAAATGATTACAGGCGCATGTGAGGAATAAATAAAACTCTTACCATCAGTCCTCCATGCACTCCGCTGCCTCTCAAATTAGGAGCATATTCAGCCAGATCCACCGAGCGTAGCCACTCCATCACACGGTGATTGGTCCACTGAGCGACCTCAGAGGGGGTGATGTTATTCTGGGGAAGCAAACCGTTCAGTTCCTGTATTTGCTGTAACACACCTTGCCTTACCAACTCCACGATTTTCAGTCCACTTTTGTTATTCATCTTTTAAGGTTTCCATAGTAACTAAATGCTCTACCATCGAATGAATCAATCTCTCTCTTCTCCCCCCCCCCATCCCCAGCATAATTTAACAAAGTGGAAAAATAATTACCAAAAGAAGATTGCGTGACATTGTCCCAAATTAGACAGAAATAATCATCTTTATACATAAAGCAAATATGTGAACATTAAAAAAAAAAAAAAACAGATGTCTCTAGAATCAATTTACAGAGGCTGAGAATGTGTATCCTATTTCGCTATGTATTGCATGTATGTATTGCATGTATGTATGTATATATCCGGGAATGTATGCCAATATACTGCGGCACTTTTTTCCCCTTTATTATCAGTGGCCTCAGACTTCAATGTGACCCCAAAACAAGGGAAAAATTATATTTTTCATGTAAAAAGTTTGAAATCTTATTTATTTCATGTATGTATTGCATGTATGTATGTATGTATGTATTGCATGTATGTATGTATGTATGTATGTATGTATGTATTGCATGTATGTATGTATGTATGTATTGCATGTATGCATGTATGTATTGCATGTATGTATTGCATGTATGTATTGCATGTATGTATGTATGTATTGCATGTATGTATTGCATGTATGTATGTATTGCATGAATGTATGTATTGCATGAATGTATGTATTGCATGTATGTATGTATTGCATGAATGTATGTATTGCATGAATGTATGTATGTATTGCATGTATGTATTGCATGTATGTATTGCATGTATGTATTGCATGTATGTATGTATGTATTGCATGTATGTATTGCATGTATGTATGTATTGCATGAATGTATGTATTGCATGAATGTATGTATTGCATGAATGTATGTATTGCATGTATGTATGTATTGCATGAATGTATGTATTGCATGAATGTATGTATGTATGTATTGCATGAATGTATGTATGTATTGCATGTATGTATTGCATGTATGTATGTATGTATGTATGTATTGCATGTATGTATGTATTGCATGTATGTATGTATGTATTGCATGTATGTATGCATTGCATGTATGTATGTATTGCATGTATGTATGTATTGCATGTATGTATGTATGTATGTATTGCATGTATGTATGTATTGCATGTATGTATTGCATGTATGTATGTATGTATTGCATGTATGTATGTATTGCATGAATGTATGTATGTATGTATGTATGTATGTATGTATTGCATGTATGTATGTATGTATTGCATGTATGTATGTATGTATGTATTGCATGTATGTATGTATGTATGTATTGCATGTATGTATGTATGTATGTATTGCATGTATGTATGTATGTATTGCATGTATGTATGTATGTATTGCATGTATGTATTGCATGTATGTATGTATTGCATGTATGTATTGCATGCATGTATGTATTGCATGCATGTATGCATGTATTGCATGTATGTATATATGTATTACATGTATGTATGTATTGCATGCATGTATTGTATGTATGTATGTATGTATGTATGTATTACATGTATGTATGTATGTATGTATTGCATGTGTGTATTGCATGTATGTATGTATTGCATGTATGTATGTATGTATTACATGTATGTATGTATTGCATGCATGTATGTATGTATTGCATGCATGTATGTATGTATTGCATGTATGTATGTATTTATTGCATGTATGTATGTATGTATTGCATGTATGTATGTATTGCATGTATGTATGTATTGCATGTATGTATGTATGTATTGCATGTATGTATGTATGTATTGCATGTATGTATGTATGTATTGCATGTATGTATGTATGTATTGCATGTATGTATGTATTGCATGTATGTATGTATGTATTGCATGTATGTATGCATTTATAAATAAAAGAATACTTCACCCAGACCCAAACCTCTGCCCTGTTTATACAAGTTTTATATATCCAAGGGGAAAAAATATATTAAATTTTCGCCAGTTTTATTTTACATGGTTACAAATGCCCACCTAATGATATGTTCGCTTCGGTTAGCTTGTATGTTTCCTTTCAAATACATCAGACTCACCAAGTCAAGCAGTATATTAAAAGCCGTTTTTGTCTGGAGAACAAAAGGCTGATGAATGATGGTTTGTTACCGGGGTTCGAGCGGCCCCCCACTCGTGTGATAAGATGGCCTCAAATCCAGGTCTCCAGGAATTAACAGCAGCGAAGGGAAAATGAGATTTACAATAATGTATGCTCGAGGTAGCTGAAGCCACACGAGCTGACCTCTGGTTACAGTAATAACTGCAGAGTTCTTACCCACACACAGGGTTTTACGCTCATCTTGGAAAAGACGGCGCGCGGGGCAGAAAGAGGTGATTGGGGTTACACGCTGGAATATTTTTGGGGTCTGTGTTTTCTAAGCAGTAGAAGCTTCTCCTGCAGTATACAGCAGTGTGAAGCGATAATGAATGATGATTAAGTACCTATATCCCAGTTATTACAGAGAAGCAGGACATGGTTACCTCATCCGAAGGTCTCCTGCGAAGACAGTTGGGTTCAAAGCTGTTGATTCTTAGCACCTGGATGGCCCTTTTGATGCTGAGGTGGTGAAGAACGCTCACAACTTTCAGAGACAGCAAATCGTCCTGGATAACAAACACGGAGGAAACCGGAAGATCAAACTATGGAAGCTTCCACCTAAAGGTCCTATTGTAGTTAGACTGCGCAATCCGGGAATGTATGCCAATATACTGCGGCACTTTCTCTCTCTTTATTATCAGTGGCCTCAGACTTCAATGTGACCCCAAAACAAGGGATAATTTATATTTTTCATGTAAAAAGTTTGAAATCTTATTTATTTGACTTGACCCCGTGTAAATAGAACAGCTCAAAGTTAAATCAAAATAATACCTGCCATCCATATCAAACCCCAAAGGCGGCTCTTGACAGAGAGGTAGTCATGTTTAAAACAAGGGTGGTCAGTAATTTTGAGCACCATAAAATTATAATTATATAAGGACATTGAGCGAAAGTCTGCTAATGGAATCCCCACCAGTGTGGAGACATTGATTATACATCTCTTTAAATCAGGTTATGTTTCAGCAGCACAGTATGTGCCGGCGTTTTTACACTCGTGCGGTTTCACTGGCGTCAATGAACGCTGCAATAAATGTGGCAAACCAACAGCAACACAAATACTGGAGACAAAACTGCTAACAAGCGACAGAAAAATAGAAACAAATATATTCGCAGGAGTATTGTAGTCAGATTTCTATTGCTGGATCATTTGTATTTGTTACCTGAACAGCACAAAAGGAGGCGAGTGCAGTAACCGAGGCGAGCGCCGTAACCGAGGCGAGCGCCGTAACCGAGGCGAGCGCCGTAACCGAGGCGAGCGCCGTAACCGAGGGCCGTAACCGAGGCGAGGGCCGTAAACCGAGGCGAGGGCCGTAAACCGAGGCGAGGGCCGTAAACCGAGGCGAGGGCCGTAAACCGAGGCGAGGGCCGTAACCGAGTCGAGTACCGTAACCGAGGCGAGTACCGTAACCGAGGCGAGTACCGTAACCGAGGCGAGTACCGTAACCGAGGCGAGTGCCGTAACCGAGGCGAGTACCGTAACCGAGGCGAGTACCGTAACCGAGGCGAGTACCGTAACCGAGGCGAGTACCGTACATGGTGTGTACACATCCTAAACAGACCGGCTCCAGGGCGGCTAGAGGTTTTTTGTGGCCCTATACAGACGCGCCATATCCGCGCGCACAGAACTCCAGCCATGGCGAGTTGCGCACAGGGGTATGGGGGGTGGGGGGGGGACACAGCGGTCAGAGCTCGAATTAAGACATGGGACCCGTGAGTTAATGGGGGCCCTAAGCGGCCACTTAGCCCGCTAATAGAGTAGCGCCGCGCCACTTAGCCCGCTAATAGGGTAGCACCGCGCTACTTGCCAGGCTGGTGGCAGGATCGCTTTCTAATCGACTTCACAGACACAACAAAAGCCTTGTCCCCATCCAGAAGCACAGACAGGTTCTGCAGTAGTTGTAGAAGTTTCTAAAGCAAGAAAGCAGAACTAGTAACTGCAGGAAGCACGCGACACTGCGGGTACACACGCCACACTGCGGGTACACACGCCACACTGCGGGTACACACGCCACACTGCGGGTACACACGCCACACTGCGGGTACACACGCCACACTGCGGGTACACACGCCACACTGCGGGTACACACGCCACACTGCGGGTACACACGCGACACTGCGGGTACACGCAACACTGTGGGTACACACGCAAGACTATTTGTTCTGGAGAAAATGTGTTTTAAACATATTTACAGTGGTCTGCACCTACACAGACACCAACACGTTTACATACATTATCATACAGGGATTATTTAACCACTTCTCTGCCAGAAGGTGTTAAGCACAGAGGAGAAGTTACACAATAAAGAAAACTTCAGAGGAAAAGCCTAAAAAGACAATTTAAACTTAAAAGAATGAAACAATCATAATATCAATATTAATAATAACTATTGCATATAGCGTTTTCTCCCAATGGGACTCAAAGCGCGTCACAATTACAGTACAGCGCGCGGTACAAAGCAAATAGGAATGTTACAGACACAGTGCCTGCACCGTAGAGCTTACAATCTATGTTTTTGGTGCCTGAGGTACAGGGAGATAAAGTGACTTGCCCAAAATCACAAGGAGCCGACACCGGGAATTGAACCAGCTTCCCCTGCTTCACACACTGGCCTTTTTTCAATCAGTGTCTTTACTCACTGATCTACTCATCCCATTTACCTCTTCACTGCGAAAGTAGCCATCAGTACATTACAAATCCCTCTGGAACTGCAGGGGGGGGTATTTACTTATCGCACATTTTACCACCGTAAATGTTTTTTTTTTAATTGTTTATTTATTTAACCATTTGTCACCGGGATGGCAATGCATCCAGTCTTAGGTCACTACGGGGAAGACGGTCATGTGACTATCACCAGACCGTACTAATTACAATATACTGCTAGAATAGGCATCCGCAATCTCCCCCCCCCCCCCCTCACTATAGAAGCGAACATTCAAATTACTTTAAGGAACGCAGCAAATGTGTTAACAAAATAGCCGTCTTTATCTAAAACACTCAAACATCACACTACAATAATTACAAAACCATCGCGTTTAACATGGATTAAAACGATATAAACATTATTTTTATTTCCATTGGGGGTGGTAACTCCTTCCCTACCCCTCGGACTACGAGGTTTCAACACGAGTATAGCATAAATATATAAATATATAGTGTTAAGTGAACAGCATGGAGCAATGGGTTTGAACGTGAGACCTATGGAACCCTACACAAGTGTATGGTAACTCCGTGGATCCCTAAATATGTGCGTGAAATACTATTGCTTAGGTACAGTATGGCGTATATTTTCAAACTTACCCAACAGCTTCAATAAGGTTTAAAAAATGTATAATATTATAGTATAACATTTATTGACCGCCCTAAAAACTATGGCAAAATAAAATGATTGTAAACGGTCTTCCTTCACCAAACCTGGTCTCGGGGGGGGGGGGGGTCCTAGAAACACCTGGAGAGCCCCCAGGGTTTCACATAGCAGGCTGAAACACCACGGGCGCAGAGAAATGACTGGAACGCCACTTACTGCGGCAACTTCTTACACATTCATTCGGCTTTTCTCCCGTCACCGTGACCCCACAAACGCGCCCATGAAAAATCGCTCCATGGTTACGGATTCTGGAGATGTAAAAAATGTGCAAAATATGTTCAAAGGGCGCCATAAAGATGGCGACTATTGGGAAGACCGCCGTGTTCTGTATCCGTCTCTACTGCTTCATCAAAACAACGGCTGCAGATTCGTATTATTTTTGCCTGGGAAAAGCTCTAATCATCCTTCGTGGATATTTGAATACCGCTTGGGCTTTCTGATCCACACTCGCGTACAGCAAGCCAAATGGGACAAACAAAAGGGATTGCATTGATATAATCTCCCCCCTGTTACTGATATACATGGTTACGTGGCACTGCCAAGACTATTGGTTTAGGAAGATCCCACGATGGGATACCGCCGTTATCTGCATTATCCGAGCACGGCCAAAAGACAGAGAGTATCATCTCTGCTCTCTCACCAACCCACACTCAAAGCAGAAGCTGGTTCTGAGACTGGCTTTGTAAATAATGCTACTATGGGAACATAACCTTTTAAACTGGTTTGGTCACTTTTCAACCTAAATATAAACTGGGCAGAGACTTCAAACATTATCCGACAAAACATGTGGCAGAGGATAAATACTTCCAGTTCAATGACCACGACGGCACAATCAGTAATCCTTCTCCGAGCGGCCATCCATACCGCTTGTTGTTGCATTTGTTGTACCGGGAGGTTCCCAGGTGTGGTATACATGCCGAGACACCAATTTAGGATGTGTTCCCTGCACTATACAAGCATTAAAACCAGCTTAAATGAGGTGCCGGCTGCCTTACAAGCAGTTACCACAGGAGGTCGCTATACTATACTGCGCTCTGGACCTGCCGAAAAAAGAACTGCTGCTTACCCCAGAGAAGCATTATAAAAACAGACAGACATATTATACAGGTCAACATAGATTATATTCAGTTGTTTCATATACAATAATACATCATATAATGTATATGCAGGGATCATTCCTAAGAAGACTATGGACAGGAAAGAAAGTCCTCGGAAGTAAAATAAAAAGTAAACGACAGCCACCTGTGCTGAAGCAGGGATACCCGAAAACCTGGCCTGTTGGTGGCCCCCGAGGACTGGGATTTGCACACCCCTGTGCTAGCTGCAAATTATAAAGCAAACAAAAACCCTCCCGCATGCAAGCGAAACGCATCAGAACACAGACTTAAATAGCTGGCAGAGAGGCATTCCATTCCCCCCCACAGCCGCCCCCCCCCTCGCCGTGTGTCAGGAAAGCTCAGCCTCACTCAAATGAAAGGGAGCAGGCTCTGCAGCACAGGGAAGCGGTTTCACAGCGTATTGCACGATACATTTGCCTATTTCCACTCCTTTCAGTGTGTTTAGACGTCCAATTACTTATTTTAACAGTGCTCTCATCTCAAGGAGGCTCCATGGAATGCGCAAACGGGGGAGCACGTCATTTTCTTGGGGGGGGGGGGCTCTTACAGAGGCCCCCTTGCTCTTCCCCAAAGCATTTAAATTAAATGCTGGGGAGCGCGCGAGGCCTCTGTAAGTTCCCTTACCTGGTCAAAGGACGCCGTTGGGTTACATGATGTTGTGACAGAAGACGCCGGAGAACAGGTAAGGGGGGGGGGGGAGCACGAGCAGCGGGGGAGATCAGGCAGGGAGCGCAGACTGACAACCCTGCTGTAGGACAGGGGTGCTCAACTCCAGTCCTCAAGCCCCAAGCTTCAGCACATGTGGCTCAATCAGTCCCTGCTTCAGCACAGCTGGCTCAATTAGTTCATGATTCAGCACAGGTGGCTCAATTAGTTCATGATTCAGCACAGGTGGCTCAATTGCGAGCCACTTGTGCTGAAGCTGGGATATACTGAAAACCTGACCTGTTGGGGGGCTTGAGGAGCGGAGTCGAGCGCCTGTGGGATACGGTGACTAGAAGGGAATGGGCACTTCAGATTTAGTTGCAAAAAGATGCTTTATTACGTCTCGGCTGCTAGCAAAGCCAAAATTACGGCCATAAAGAAGGCAGCCACAGAGCAGGCGAAATGTCGGCAACGGCACAATGAAGAATGTTTTTGCTGCTATATCTGTAGTGCCCGTTCTCTGCTCGTGGCAGCATATTGAACAAAGTACTAAAAAGGTAAAAGTCCAAAGAGAAAAAAAATAACTATAGTGAGAAAGTGAATCGGAGGATTAACCGCTCACTCCCAGACTCCCAGACAGATCCAGGCTGTCCAAGGTTACTCCGTGCAGAACGGATTTGCTTATCCCACTGGAAATACACTGAGGATAGCAGATGCCTGGTTACATACAGCATGTGTTAAAGGGATACCCTGCGCAAGCAAAGAACAAAGTGTCTGTGGATGTGTTGGTGCTGCATAACTTGCTTCTAAAAGTGAAAAACTAATCTCATCTTCGCAAAGGAACAAAGAACAACGAGACGCGACAGACGGACAGTTTCAGGGTATCGTCTTGATACAACACGTGGTAATTTATCTGCTGATTAAAGTTCTGCTTTACGGACAAGTTAAACTCTAACTACGCTCACCATCAAAGCATTACTCAGTCACCGCGAGGGGCCCTACAGAGCAAAGAGCCGAAACACTGGCACAGACACCGCAGACACACAGGAAACATTCGAGACCATCTTTGAGGTTTTACATTTCTAACCGTGGGAGCACTGGTCTCCCGAGACAATCAAAAGAAATTCCTTGGTTATCCATTAATCAATTGTTACAATGAATTTGTACTTGTTACTCTGACGGCCGGAGTAAATTCTTCCACTTGTAGACGAACAACATATTTTTAGTCCCCCCCAAAAAAAGATCCCATAAGTGTTTACTTGTTTCTTTCACAACTGCAACTAATCGCAATCTAATTTAAGAAGTTTTAAAAATGTGTCTAATTATTGGGCTTAATAGCCAACTAGGACAAAGCTCACCCAAGTAGTTCACATATTTGTCTTTAAGGTATTCTTAAAACTAATACACGGCCCTTCCAGATTTTCTTAGTCCTATTAATTGTGTCATTATATGGGGAGTCCATCACACACTCCGTGGCAGGCATTGCTGTGCGAGTCAACAACACACCACAAAACGGATGTTGTGACACTGCGCCGTTTCAAATGCCTCACCTGCAACACAATATAACGAACTGAAGTGCCTTCTGATATAAATAACTCATCACAAACCATCTGTATGACAGGGAAGCCGGCACTGGTAACTTACAACAGCCATGTAGTGAAGCATTCTGCCGTCCACCTTCGCCTCGTCAAATTGAGTCTTGTATTGAGGGAGGCCAATGTCATCCAGCCATCCTATTGAAAAGCAGAAAGCGGTCACATCAAAGCAATGGCTTACAATGCAGAGAGATGTACATGAAACCACCAGGTATCAGGCAAGTGATGGAAAACAGAGCCTTCCAGAGATGAAACGGTGGTAGAGCAAAGAAAGATAAACCGTCCGTCATCAATCAAACAACAGGCTTCATTTGGAAAACCATCCTGTCCTTCAGTTCGGCACGGACAATCAACTTATTCTTCAACCTTGGAATGGTCTTTGAATAAGTTATTAAGAGATCTATGTGTAGAAGGTTCCTCTTTACAACCTCCAAAAGCTAATTAAGGACAAAAGAAATTCCGTGCCTGAATTGTTAAGACCAAAGAAACATCCATGACATTCAGAAACAGGGTCAAGTATAAAATAGTGACACCAACTTACGTGTCACCCACTTGTAGTCCAGTTTCCCATAGTTGCTGTCCTCTTCTGATCCCAAGGACTGGAGAGCCAGTTGGAGTTTCTTCCGGTGCAACGTATGCTTTATTCCCAGCTCCTTAAAAAGACAGTTCTTGGTTAGGATCCAGGCTGCTGCATAAATAACGAAAGGTAAAGACACCAGCCCCATTTGCCAAAGTATACCGGAGCTTCAATAAAACAAATGGGATTGGACTTATATTTCAGGGGCCCTAAATGTGATTTTCTGGCTGGCTTCAAAGTAATAAATATTCCCAGTTACTGACTGGGCTGAAGGGGTCAAACTCGGAGCCTTATCCTTTTCACTGGGGTTATAAAGCAATATATTTTGTTGAAATAAAAAAATTAAGCTACAAAACCTACACCCAAAAGTAACTGAAGGAAAAAAATATACATTTTATTACTTTGATTTAAAACTGACCCATATCTGACCTAAATCAACTATTTATTAAAATGATGGGGTTTGGGGGAGGGGGCGCTCTCCCAGCAAGCAAAACCGGTGCAAAAGAAGGACACCGTATTTGTCAAAATGAAAAACTACAAACTAGGCCAGGGGTGCGCAAACTGGGGGAGCGAGATTTTTCTGGGGGGGGGCGTGGGTGGTTGCAGAGGCGCTGCACTCTTCCCCCAGGCATTACAATGAAATGCCGGGGGATCGCGTGAGGCCTCTGTAACCTCAACTTACCGAGATTCAGCCGGCGTCTCCATGGCAACGCAGCATCAAATGACGCCGTGAGTCACGTGACCTGACTCTGTGCGTCATTTGATGCCGCATTAAGAGAAGAGGGGGGGCATGAGCACCGGGGGACACAAGGCAGGGGGAGCGCAGGAACAAAAGTTTGCGCTCCCCTGAACTAGGAGATACCCCTTCTCTGATAAATAAGGTGCTATTTTTTTTGCACTGATTGTCCCTGTGTGTTGACTTCACAATCTGTCCTAGGACCAAAGTGAACTAATTCCAGTGACTCCATGTTTAGGAGTCTCATCTGGGTTACCGAAGCCTTTTCTAAAAAATTCAAAAAAAAAAAAAAAAAAAATCGACAAATTTTGTATTTCTCTTTTAAAGTGAGAGACTTGGGAGGGGGTTTGATCTCCTCTGGCTTCTCGTAGCTGTGCAATCAGCAAGCAGCCCCCCTCCCCACCTCCCCTTATCTTTATTGGTTCTCCGATAAGGATGGGGTAGGATAAGGGGAAAGAAAACCCTTGATTGACAAAACACTTCCCCATTCCGGGCCTTGAAGGTATTTGATGTGGGATTGCACCATTAAATAAAATAAGAGTTACTGTTTGCCAAAGTTTGGAGCGCATCTTTCTGTATTTTGCTGTTGTGCATCATTCCAATAATTAAAGGTCCCTGCTGCTCCTTCCCATTGCTCCCCTCTGGAGGTCTCACCTTCTCCAGGTCTTGCTGAGATGCATGAAGAAGGGTCTGGCCAGATACTATCCACTGCTTGCAGTTATTCGCGTAGTTCCCCAGCCCCTGGTCACGCAGCCAGGTTAAAACCTGCTCCTTCGACCATTTGGCAAATGGCATATCCAAATCACTGCCGACAAAAATGTGCACTGGTCTGAAACGGCTGGACATATATTTGTAACCAACACATATCACTACTCCTCGTCTCTTAACTTCTTGTTAAACTACGTGTGTTGATGAGGGAGGTTTAGGTGCAATTTTGTTTCCCCTGGGTGAGACTATACGAATGCTACCTTCTGCAGCAAGTATCTCGGGAACAAGGGGGTCCCTGGAGCTAAAGTGTGTTCTAGTTCTGGAAACCCACCACGGCCAATTTCGCTGAAGAAAAAACGGTCGGGGTTCGGGGGCGGGGGGGGGGGGGGGGGGGTTTAGGGATGTGAGGGGGGGTTTAATGGAGCAGTTCACCGTGATCCTTTTTTTTTTTAATGAGTACTCTAATAAGTATATGGCACCATAAGTAATAGGATACGCATCTTGCCACAGAATTCTAAACTCAATAATGTTCCCAAGAAAGCATTAAAATGTGGCGCCTCTTTACAGAAGAGGGGCTGCTCAATTGGGAGGAGGTCCTTCCTTCTCCTATACATGGTACACACAAGCCCCTGTAATGTCAGCATGTTGCGGCTCATTGATGGACAGACTGTCCACTACAGTATAAGCAAAAGATAATAACTACAGGTCATTGCGTATCCAGATTAACAAAGAAGTGCGCTTCAACAAATTAAATGCAAATACCGATAATGTGGCACAGAAAGTGGCAGAGTAGGAATACAAATAAAATAAAGACCATCACAGCTACACCGACTGCACTTATCCGTACCTGTTCACATGCCCAAGATCTTGGGACCAGCCCAGTCTTGGCCCAGCAGTCGATCTCGTTCCTCCCCTTGTAAACTCTGCCTCCGGCAGATCATCTTCTTGGTTTAATGTGGTGGACTGACTTCTTTTCAGCCTGAAAGATGCACATCAGGAATTACACCGCCCCTCAAAAGTGCGAGCTACGTAAACTCTGACACACAGGTAACACACACTGGTCCGGTAATGACGAAGCTCTTAAATGACGTGTGCTGAAAATGAAGCTTACTCTACCTTGAGGTGGGCTGGACGGGTGTGTTACTCTAGTTGTTCCTGCCCTTCACCGCTATGCTCTTGATTCTTGGTATATATGCAGTATGGCAAAACAGAACGCCTTCTGAAACCAGCTACCACACTATTGTTTCAGTGACTCTGCCTTTCTTTGGCTCACTCTGCTCCTCCCAGTCGCCCTCATTTACATTTCTGTCCGACTCCTATTTAATAGCACTTTTTGTTAAGGAAGCCTCTAAAGACACAATTAAATGGTTGGCTTTCAGAATGGAGAAGCAGCTTCAACATACTGAAAATCCTCTGTCTCCAGCATGGAGGAGGAGTGCAGTGAGATCAGATCGCTAGCGTGCCACACATTCACCATCACTGCTCTAGTACTTTACATCTCCAACAAAAAATTCTAGAGCCTTCGTACAGAAGGCTGCAGTGCTTGCACTTCTTTTCCAGAAGTAAAGCTTACACGTACACACAACTTTGCTTTCCGAGTGCCTAGCAATGTCACGTGTTAAGGAACATGCTACTTACTTTCCAAACAATTTCTTGATCCCTCTTGGCTTTTTCTTGGAGTCGGGAGATGACGGCGAGGTTTGAGTGCTCCCGCCTGTTGAATGAGGGGATGCAGTCGCTAGATCTAGGTGGTCCGCAGATCCCTTTTCCTGATCTGCTATAAAATGTGATACAAAGATGTTGCCAATAGTTTGGTCACATACAAATGTCAAAATATCTAGTGCCACACGGAAAGTCATTCCGATAGCACCTGCACTACAATATAAGCCTGCCCGTGATATATTGCAATGGGGAAAACAGAAGATGCTGGGACTCGCTGGATACTTTTATTATTCAAAGGAAACTTATACTTTTGCAGCAAATTAAAAAGGTAACAGTAACACGAGCCATAAAAGGAGAAAATATTCCTAAATCTGACAACGAATGATCTGAAACGGTAGCAAATCTTACATTAGTATCAGATTCCGTTTATAAATGTTTTTGTGCATACACGTAATGCATCCTTACAGATTTTAAATGTATATACTGCAATGTTGACTCCTATCAGCAGTAGTTAAACCAGGCTCACATCCAAGCTTCATGCAGTGTATGCAGCAAGAGGCAAAGGGAGCGCCATTACTTTGAAACTAGCGATTCTCAGCACTATTTATATATAAATAAAAAATAAAGTTGCATGACCAATTTCAGGAGAAAGTGGATGTGTATGTATAAACATTGGGGGGGGGGGGGAGAATTGGGGTGCACACCAATCATGTAAAACAAGAGTGGGGGAATGGGTGCTGCTATCAAAGTGCCATACAAGTACTGTATATAAAAAGGTAGGCACTCCAAAAAGGTATCCAAAAAAGGGTATTTTATTCACTCAATGTTTAGACTACCTCTAGAGCCAAAAAGGGGAAGAGTGTAACCTTAACATCGAGTCAATAAGAGACACTTTTTTTGGAGAGCACGTGTGTGTGGTGTATGGGTGTGTGGTGTGGGTGTGTGTGTCTCTATATCTCGTTTGTTTTCTTCGTATCGGTCCCAAAGGCTAAATTCCTCCAAAGCCAAAAAGTTATTCATTGTTAAGAGCTGCGAAACGCTAAATTCATGCGCCGTGGGCCTCCATCGTATTGATGCATTTTTTACATTTGTAAATATTTGAAAGCAAAAATATATGAATTAGTAGCAGAAATATATAGGACAATGAGACATTAAATAACTACAGTATGTGCTAATCACAGCTATAACCACACAGACCAACATTTACACAATTTACACACAAATGCAGAGCAGGATGAAAACTTGGGTGTGAATAGCATGAGGGGGGGTTAACGATTTTGGGAAGGAAAATGGGTACTTCTACAAATAGAATAATTTGATTTCTGTTATATTTCTAGATAAGAAAAGTCTCAACTAAGGATGATTCAGGTGCAATAAAGAGACTGCATTCACTCTCACTGCATTCACTCTTACTGCAAGGCTCTTACTGCATTCACTCTTACTGCAAGACTCTCGCTGCATTCACTCTCATCGCTGCATTCACTCTCATCGCTGCATTCACTCTCATCGCTGCATTCACTCTCATCGCTGCAAGGTTCTCACTGCATTCACTCTCACTGCATTCACTCTCACTGCATTCACTCTCACTGCATTCACTCTCACTGCATTCACTCTCACTGCATTCACTCTCACTGCATTCACTCTCACTGCATTCACTCTCACTGCATTCACTCTCACTGCATTCACTCTCACTGCATTCACTCTCACTGCAAGGTTCTCGCTGCATTCACTCTCGCTGCATTCACTCTCATCACTGCATTCACTCTCATCACTGCATTCACTCTCACTGCATTCACTCTTACTGCAAGGTTCTCACTGCATTCACTCTCACTGCATTCACTCTTACTGCAAGGTTCTCACTGCATTCCCACTCACTGCATTCCCACTCACTGCATTCACACTCACTGCATTCACACTCACTGCAAGGCTCAGACTGTGTTTGAAAAAAATGTATGTTTGTTTAAGCGCTGAAGCCACTCAGAAAAAAAGAAGCACAATTTCTGTTGGTCTCATTGCAAATGACATTGTCCTATCACAAGGACACAGTGTCGCCTCACACAGACCTGCGGTCTGACTGCTGGATGTTGCAATAAATAAATAATATCAAAGGATACAGGTGAGAGGAGAGGTTTGAACACCTGTGGTTTGGGCGGAGCACTTTATAAAATGTTCCGGACTAGGACATACATTTATCAAATGGATGGAAGAGTGAGAACACCGCTAAGGGGAAAGGCATAAACACCACTCCTTGTTATAGTCTAGGACAGGGGGGCTCAACTCCAGTCCTCAAGCCCCCCCCCCCCCCCCCCCCAACAGGTCAGGTTTTCAGGCTATCCCAACTTCACGGAAAACCGCTTCAACAAAGGTGGCTCTATCAGAGGCTCTGTCGAAGACGGAGCCCCTGATTGAGCCACCTGTGCTGAAGCAGGGACTGATTGAGTCACCTGTGCTGAAGCTGGGATATCCTGAAAACCTGACCTGTTGAGGGGGCTTGACGACTGGAGTTGAGCCCCCCTGGTCTAGGAGACAAAGTTAATATCCACAAGTCTAATAAATGGCATCAAAGAATGCAGAGGACTGCACAAGGTAATCTCTGGGCAGGTACATATACAAGAAGTGGTACTCTGCACCATCATACAGTACTTCGTCTTCTACCTTCATAGATTATCGTTTGTGCTACATCGTATCTCGCCCCAGCAGGCGGCGGATCTGAACGCGCGCCAGCATGGCGACGTGTAGCACTGACCCGTTACCCACCTCACAGCTCTATTAAATGTTTCAGCCATCCAACACGCGCGGGACAGCTCGAGTTACACAAAAATAGATGTCTTTTTAAAATGAATGTATTTACAGTTACAGGATTCCTGGAGCACAGAGAAGACAAGGGTCACTTGGCTGCTCTTCCCGTCCCCGGCTGTCCCAAGGCATGAAACGCCCCTTCCATTGCAAAAATGCTGGTGTTCGAAGGGTAGACAGACATTTATTCTGATGGACGGCACTTGTGCAATGATTTGCAATATGACTTATTAGTAGTGGACTCTACACAACAAACATTTTAGTGATGGGTAAGTTATGGCAGCAAAACGCGATGGAATGAGTTTGGTTTTTAGGTGTGCAGCGGTTAGAGGATGAGCATGGCGGTGCCGGTAGGACATGCGGTTTTTACTGTACCTAAGGCGGGGGCACTTGCACTTCGGCTGCGATCTTCAGGATTTCCATTAAATGCCCAAAATGACCCGCAGCCCAGAGGGAGAGAATGTGCAGAAAGACATCGATTAAAAAGTCACAGCAGAATAAAACAGGAGTGGGAGGACCAGACACAAACAGTAACCCTGAGGGCACGCAGGAATCCACAGACAAAAATACACAGGAGAAACGGGGAAAAGTGGGGACACACAGATTCAGTCAAAGGAAGTTAAAACTCGGATAGTCGGGGCAGACTGGGGAGGTACCCCCGTGGGACCTTCACCACCAGCCGCTGAGCGGTGAGATGGTTCATTTCTCCGGTGTCCGATAAATCCCGTAACTGAACCGCTCAACGCTTCCTCTACTCTGCCACGTCCCAAACGAAAGCCAAGTAGGTGGCACGGCCATATTAATTAACCTTTGGCTCTTATTCAATATGACGTCAAGGCCTCTTCCCTATGCTAGAGCTAAGCTCCATCCCCCAGCATGGAGAAGACATCGTTCCAGCACACTGAGCAGAGGCGTGACTGCCAGAACTGAACAAATACTTGTTTTTTTGGCAACTTTCAAAATAACAGTTTGTAACTTTTTTTTTTTTTTTACAAAGCCCTGTTTATTATGTTTCATTATGTTTTTCTTAAAGCCATTAAAACGTGGCCGGTGTCAATTTAATTGGGTTTTTGTTTTTGTTTTGGATAAAAGACACTGCCAGAATTTCCACTTTTTTTCCTTAGAAAATCATGTTCAGAGACTGCAGCTTTAAAAAGCCGCTTAAACATTAAAACATTGGTTTAAATATTTATGGAGTTAATCGGTGTAACAAAGACTTCATCTCTTCACGAGGAAGTCGTCCATAAATATAGAATGAACACATCTGGATGCAGGGAGCGAGTGATGTCGTAGGCTGCTCTCACCCAGAAGCCTCTAGTATTGGTCACGGTTAGAAACTGGTTACTGTGCTAGACGGACCAATTTGGTCTCACCAAGTATTGGTGCGTCATGTTGGTGCGTCATGCTCAGGGGAGCAGTCAATGTTTAGTGACATCAGGACTGACTCTGGAGAAATCAGTCAGGCTGCAGCGCATGCCGCTGTGCGGAGATTGCGCACTCTTACCATAGGTTTAATCAGGTTTACTTTCCATACCAAGGGGGAAAAATGAGCCACGTTCAGGCATCGAGAACCCACTTCTACAACTAAACACAGGTTCAGCGCCCTCTGGGTGAGATACAACACCCCAGGCCTTGCAGGAAAAAGTATGAATAGGAATTCATTCATTATTAACAAGCAGGCCCGGAGCAGGTGCTCTCCCAACACGCTAAACACAAGTAATGCATGTGTTACAGGTGTTACAGGGGTGCTAAATATCGGCCAGACAATAAAATACGTTTGTTTTACTCAAATGCTGCCCACGTTTCTTAGTGACGCAATGAAAACTCGTATTAACCTTATGAGAGCAGCCAAACAAACACGGGTTGGTCACTGATCGTGGTAGCCGAATACACAGGATACGGCTGTACATATAACAATTGCAAAACGTCTTCGAGTATTTGACCCTCAACTGACCCTGCATTTCCCTCGGCTACGCCCACTTCTCGTGAGCCGACATGATTTTGTTGGTATAAGCTCAAAAACGACGACATACTGAATTCAATCAACGCTATTTAGACTGGGAAATAGTGAATGCGCTGGTGGCCAAGTCATTCTATCCCAGGTCATCTGTGATTCTGGACAGTGGTCACCCCAAAGTGAATAAACAAAAAGAGTTCCAGGTAGTGGCCAGGAAAATGGCAGCAGATGTATAGTGTCCCATATCTAATGTAACCATTTCCCCAGGTATAAGACGCACCATGTCGCCAGCCAGCTTGGACAGTCACATACCTAGATTCGGGGTGCTTGCGGTCTTCTTGTTGTTTTTGATCTTGAAAAAGCCACGTCCAAAGGACGACCTGGCTTTACGAGTCCCAAACCGGTCATCATCTACTGGACTGCCATGGCCAGGGGGTCTCGGAGGGAGGGTTTCAAATTTGTTGGTTCCTGGGGAAGCCGTTCCCTAATTGATCAGACAGATGAAAGTGTCAAAGTTTGTGAAAGATACAAGACCGAGCGTTTCAGCTCTATTTTTTATTTCTCGTTAGGACTAATTGTTCGGCGGCCTAGTAATTTAATGCTAACAAGTCGAAGGAGAAAAGGGTCGTTTGTTTTCCAATGCCAAAAACTTAAATTCGTAAGGGTAAGAATCTCTCTGGAGCGCTACATCACGAGGATAGATCTATCAGAATTCACCTTTAACCACTGACAGCTGATCGAGCACTAGGAGTTGAAGCATTTTTACTGAGTGGTGCTTGGCCATAAGACACCTTAAAGTCCATGCTCTATCCACCCCCATGACCTTTCCTCCGACATCGGCGGCGTCATTTGCCGCTGCGTTGTCATGGCGACGTGTCACCAGAAGCCGCCGGAGAGGAGGTAAGAGACAAGCAGAGGCCTCGCGCGCTCCCCCGGCATTTCATTTAAATGTTGTGGGGAAGAGCACAGGGCCACTGTACACGCGCCACAGTTTGCTAACCCCTGTCTTACAGCATCGTAAATATAGCTGTTAATGCAGCCATCCACGCTCCCTTCTTTTTTCCCCTCAAGACGTTATTTTACCTGAAGCAATAGATCCTCAGAATCTGAACAGCATCCCTCTCTATAGCAGCTATAGGGACCCCTCTGGTTACAGAGCGATTCCGTGTTTTAATTCCCTTACAAAAATTCTTGCCCAGGTGAAACAATATGGCTACTGAGGTCTGCCTCACTCCGGCGGCCAAAGGGAAGCAGCGACGTCTTTGTGAGATGACATCGCAGCTTCCGATTGCGCGACTTCGCAACCATCTTAGTTTTTCCTCGCAAGTGCTGGTAAAAGTAAAAAATAAATAAATAAGACGTGGCAATCAGGGGGTTCCCGGAGCCGAGACGAGCACCGGTGAGGTAACGAGCTCCCCCTGGATCATATAAAATAAAGTCGTATATTAGATATTCACTGGCCACGGGGATTGCAAAAGGTTTCCTGATCACATAAGAAAATGATACTCTCCCTCATATAGAAATACCACGGTACAGGCATACCCCGGTTTAAGGACACTCACTTTAAGTACACTCGCGAGTAAGTACATATCGCCCAATAGGCAAACGGCAGCTCACGCATGCGCCTGTCAGCACGTCCTGAATAGCAATACCGGCTCCCTACCTGTACAGAAGCTGTGCGCAAGCGGGGAGACTATAGAGCCTGTTACACATGTGTTATTTACATCAGTTATGCACGTATATGATGATTGCAGTACAGTACATGCATCGATAAGTGGGAAAAAGGGAGTGCTTCACTTTAAGTACATTTTCACTTTACATACATGCTCCGGTCCCATTGCGTACGTTAATGCGGGGTATGCCTGTATAATGTTTCATAAAAATATTCATGCACATTGTAAGTGAAACCGTTGCACTTGCCAAAGTAACGTTATTACCTCAGACGGCTTCTGTGCGGTTCTCTTTGGCTGTTAAAGATGTAACAGAATTGGTGTTACAAGTATTGTAAGAATCACACGGTAGTTGCAGTCTCCCATAAACATATTAAGTATTAGGAAAGCGCTCTGCAATGTAACATCTTCACCACTTAACATGTATCCCACAGCATGTGTATACATGAAAGTCTCCCCGCGGAAGTAATATTCAAGAAGTATTGTTTTTGTAGGCGTTACTAAGGGGCCCAAACTCCACCTAGGAAAGAATGCTGCTGCAGACGTCAGTGATCAGGGTTAATACACGTGCGTTTAGGGAATCCTAATGGTGGTTTCAGGAGTCAAAGTGACTGGTTTTCTGCAATAAGAAAGCGTTCCAGAGACAAGTCAATTCTCAGTACTCATGGAGCCTTTCATTGACAAAATAATCTAATTTGACTTTTCAACAGCACTAGTGACTGCCAGCGTAGAAGGTACATTCTGCAGTGTGCGCAGCGGTCAGCGGTCTCGCACATTGACGGACAGCGGTCATAGGGTTCTCACACACTGACGGACAGCGTTCTCGTACACTGAAGGACAGCAGTCAGCGGGCTCTGGCACACTGAAGGACAGCAGTCACAGGGTTCTCGCACACTGACGGACAGCGGTCACAGGGCTCTCACACACTGACGGACAGCAGTCACAGGGCTCTCACACACTGAAGGACAGCAGTCACAGGGTTCTTGCACACTGACGGACAGCGGTCACAGGGCTCTCGCACACTGACGGACAGCAGTCACAGCGTTCTCGCACACTGATTGACAGCGGTCACAGCGATCTCAAATAAATCTCTACTGATACTTCAAGATACATCAGTTAGCGATATGCCACTCAACACAGCCGCTAAGAAATGCCGCCTTCCCCACAGAGAATTCCAAAAGTGACATACCGTTTCGGAGGGATCTTTTTTTAAGTTGTCCAAGCTGCTGGATTTTTTTACAACTGGCGTTCTAAAAAATAAAAATAAAAAAACGTGTTACAAAAAAAAATACAAAATAAATCCCAAGGGAAAAAAAACAGATGATATAATAACAGACAAACGAGGTGTCCTGCTGTGAAATTAATACATCGCTCGTCTAGAAAAGCTCGGCCTTCTGGGCTTACATTTTTATTGCTGGATGGGATCTTGCCCTTGTCACTGTTTTTTTTAAACCTGATTTTGTGTGTTCAGGAGACAGAAGTGTCTGATATGTCAGGTTACCAGGAGGTTATAATGACGCTCTTTCCCTGTGCCGATTGCAATATAACGGGTTATTATGGGAATCTCACAAGCTAGAGACTAAGAAATGCATTTTTCTTAAAAACAATTTAAGAGCAGAAAATGTTGAGGGGATGAGGCAAGATACGAACATTATAAGCAGGGATATCCCTGCTTCAGCACGAGTGGCTCAGTCATAATGACAGCCACTTGTGCTGAAGCAGGGATATCCTGAAAATCTGACCTGTTGGTGGCCCTTGAGGACTGGAGTTGGCCACCCGTTATAGGAGTAAAACTCGTATGCTTCTGGAGTAATATGTGGATACATTGTAGCTGCTATTTTACACCGTCAGAAGGATTGATTGAAACTGGAAGGCCGCCATTTAGTGAACCCTGGGAAGCAGGATCTTTGCTGATCGATCCCGGGAGAACTAATCAATCGACAGATTAGGTAATTCGTTTGCAATAAAGGTAACCAAAGGCTGAATATATATTCAAGCAGAAAAAAGATATCGATTTTTCTGTTTTTAAAGTGCCGCATGGATTGCCCCCGAGTGTGAATTTAATATAACATTTATATTTGCCTTTCTTTAGCACAAATGTCTAAACTATTCTGCCAATTAACTTCAAACAGCACGATACACTGTAATTAAATGATGTGAAGTGACATTTCAGTGTATAATGTCTGGAACTTATTGCACCATACATTACATCAGTGACCACGTGGGGGCTAGATTCCTCCTTGCAAAGATAAGGCCGTTCCCCTTTTCCATGAGATTGAAGATTTGACTTTAAATTTAGACAGGACATGTATTTTTGTTTCGGTACAAACCGGATATATCCACTGAGCAGTGTGGAAAGTTTCAGCAGATGTGTCCCAAGGGGATTTGGTCTTGTATGTATTGCTAGAAACATGTAGCTCGCTGGAACCCCCCCCCCCCCCCCACAATTCCTGCCCTTCACCCTTATTGTTCATCTCTAAAACCTTATCACGTACAAGGCCTGCACGCTGGCGGGTCATCATTTATTTAGTAAGTGCAACACACAGCCAAGAAAAACACACACACTTCGATCCTCTGGTAGTTTCATATTGATAGTCTACTGTAATATTACCAAAGTGCAATAAACACATTAAAGCAGCAAAACGGGAACAATCCTGTGTTTAAAAAATAAATAAATAAGCCAGTTCTTTAGTATTAGATATTACTGATTGCATTTTTTTGCTCCTAATGCCATATTCAATGATTTTTTTTAATGTACCGATCAGCCTTTGGTTGCTACAGCAACCATTTAGACAGTCCTATCTACTTCCTCTTTTGAAACAGGCTCCGACACCTTTTTGAGCTCTGCCCTTTGGCAACAAAGTATCACACACAGATCTATTGCTGTGTTCCAAACAGCAGCCTGTCTGTTACACTGAAAACTGTAACAATAATGTGTTACCCTTCATAATATAATGTTACATATCAGCTAAAGCATTTCAGAGGCGGCTGCGCAAAGTTAGAAGTCGGCCATTATGTTAGGCACATCAGGATTGTTACAGATACAGTATTTGGTGCTTCTGCTATACGACTACCAGTTTAGGTAAGGATGTAGAATTATACATTGTTATATCACACACTCACCACACCACACACACACAATGTAGTATTGCTGCTTTAAAGCGTTTCAGCGTTTACAAGCGGTGACCTCAGTTTCAATTTCCTTTTACAAACAGATATTTGTACCTGTATAGTAACATACTTACAAAGGTGCCTCTAGAATTGTAGCCTCTGCCGATGAACCGATCATCCTCAACTCACTGAAAGACAAGATGTGCATAATTGTTCATTTATCCCTGTTATGTCTTTGATTGTAATTTGTTTTTGCTTGTTTTCTATGTACGAAAGCACTTTTTTTTTTAATTGTAAAAAAAATCTGATTTTTATTTATATGCATAAAATACACGGTTTTAATTTTACGTCTTCGGAATATTTAGGGCACCCTTTCGATAATCAGTCATCAGTCACCCGTGACAAAGAGCAGATTTCGGTGCTAAACAGCTCGTGTGTACATGTAGCTCACATTCTTGGATTTGTGGGAATACTGTACCTAACAAATCCAGAATTACGTTAACGCAAACATCTTCAACAGCAGCAAGTGTGCGCCAGACATTTATAACAGTGTATCCCTAACACATATGGAACATTCTAAATCTCGCTACATCCAGGCTCTTAACCAGGAAGTACATTTGTTAATCTCCTTTGCTTCTATGTAACAGTAAAATCTTCTAATATAACACACCTGGATGCAGCGACGCGCCCTTAATTTATTTTCACAGGCGATTGCGGTGATCAAAATGCAGATGCTGTATTGATGCATTGAAGCATGTAAAGATACAATAAGACAAAGACAAATGAAGATTGTTTTCCCCTTTCTGCATAGGGTTTCGTCTAGTTTTGGGTTATGTGTAATGTTGCCGCACGGACTTCTGGGGTGCAGATGGGAGCCATTTTTGTAGGACCAGAGAAGACTTGTACTAGTTACAGCGTTGGGTGGTGCAGCTTCCCTGAGGTACTATGGGCCATCTCAGAACAGGATGTGTGCACAGATAATGCTTCATATATAACCCCCCTCCGAGCCTGGGAAAGAGGGGAGGGGGGGGGGGGGGAAGGGGAAAGGATGAGAAAGGAGGGGGAGGACTAGAAAGGAGGGGGAGGACGAGAAAGGAGGGGGAGGGGAGGACGAGAAAGGAGGGGGAGGACGAGAAAGGAGGGGGAGGGGAGGACGAGAAAGGAGGGGGGAGGGGAGGACGAGAAAGTAAAAAATTAAAAAAGGGAGGATGGGTGGAGGAATAAATTCTGTAATGAGTAAAAGATGTGGCCCAAGTGGAGAGAAAGCAAGAGCCTGGGCCAAAAAGATCAAAAGCAGATACACAGTGGTCAAAGTGGGCTAAAAAGTAGCAGTACTGGGACCGATTACAAATAAAAATGTGAACGGTATTAAAACATTGGGATAGCGTTTTAACTGTATTTTGGAATGATTTATACTAGAATTATGCCCAGAAACAGAAATGACACGCCGTTCTGCAATAAAGCAGTTTCTCTTTAAAAGGAATATGGGAATTTAGGTATGTAAATAAAGTGGTATTATGGGTCTATAAATAAAAAGTAGTGGTACAGTGTACCCCAGAGCACAACAACACAGATGGCAGCGGGGAGCGAGAGCGCAAAGCAGAGGTTAGATCTAAACATTAAAGGACGACAGACTAAACTTATTTCCACATCTGTACATGCCAGAGGCGGAACTACATGTGCAGCAGCCCGGCTACACCAGGGCCCGGCTACAACGGGGCCCGGCTACACCGGGGCCCGGGCTACACCGGGGCCCGGGCTACACCGGGGCCCGGGCTACACCAGGGCCCGGCTACACCAGGGCCCGGCTACACCAGGGCCCGGCTACACCAGGGCCCGGCTACACCAGGGCCCGCCACCTTTAGGAGCCCGCCCTCCCCCCTCCTGCAGCTGGCATTTCTTGATGTCCCTCCCTCCCTGCACACACCTACATGTGGAGTGGGCCTTACCTGGCAGCGGAGGGTGCCCACCCAGCTGGCCCCAACTTCCACAACCGCCACCTGGGTGGGCTCCCTCTGTCCCCAGGGCCCTGTGGGGGGGGGAGGGAGGGTTAACTTGCACTGGGTCCCACCTGTGACTACTCCCGCTTCTGCTAAATGTTGTTCAACCATGCGCTCAGGTGCCCACTGCCATGCGCTCAGGTGCCCACTGCCATGCGCTCAGGTGCCCACTGCCATGCGCTCAGGTGCCCACTGCCCTGCGCTCAGGTGCCCACTGCCTTGCGCTCAGGTGCCCACTGCCATGCGCTCAGGTGCCCACTGCCATGCGCTCAGGTGCCCACTGCCATGCGCTCAGGTGCCCACTGCCATGCGCTCAGGTGCCCACTGCCATGCGCTCAGGTGCCCACTGCCATGCGCTCAGGTGCCCACTGCCATGCGCTCAGGTGCCCACTGCCATGCGCTCAGGTGCCCACTGCCATGCGCTCAGGTGCCCACTACCCATACAGTTTACACAGTCTAAAGCAGGGGTGGCCAAATACAGTCCCCAGACCTCCCCTCCCCCCAACAGTTCAGGATATTCCAGCTTCACGCAGGTGGCTCAATCAGTGGCTCAGTCGAAGACTGAGCTGAAGCAGGGATATCCTGAAAACCTGACCTGCTGGTAGCTCTTGAGCACTGGAGTTGGCCGCGCCTGGTCTAAAGGATTGTACCTGTACAGTTTTGCATGGCACAGCTATACATACACATGCTGTTACAGAACACACAGGGCCTTATATTCTTATACAGACCTTACAAATAGTCTGAGGGGAAATACACGTCAAACATTTGCAAATAATCAGCACAGTTACCGAAGATCCGGGGAGTAGGAATCGGACAGAAGTTCTGTGTTTTCATTTGGTTTATCAAACGCGGTGGAAGTTGATGAAAATAAGGGGATTGACACCTGCAGCATACTCGTATGGATTTGCCCCAATTGCTGTAGAAAAATAAATGAAAAATGATCATAATCGGATACAAATCGCTCCACGCACAGAAGCAGCTAGTTTTCATTTATATTTTTAGTGAAAAAGGAAACAATTGAATTAC
This sequence comes from Ascaphus truei, assembly GCF_040206685.1. Classification (NCBI taxonomy): domain Eukaryota; kingdom Metazoa; phylum Chordata; class Amphibia; order Anura; family Ascaphidae; genus Ascaphus; species Ascaphus truei. The sequence goes on from NC_134487.1 coordinate 297,038,474, forward strand.
AGATTTAGGGTTTTGGATGAAATATCCGCAGACATCGCTTGTGCACCTTTCTGTGGGTGCGATTTGCACACGTGCCCTGTTCTGACAACAACATAGGCAGTAGCGCAGTAGCAATACTTCTACAGCGTTGGAAAAATCCCGGTGTCCGCTATTGCATGTAGATAGCATGTAGATAGCATGTAGATTGAAGTCTATTTACAGCGAGTGCCCTGTATAATACAGAGCTACAGTATATCGGAAAAAATACTATTACTAGTAGATCATGTGAAAGCAGTGTATGTATTGGAAACCTAGTGAAGACAGAAAAACAAAAACTAGCCAGGGGCAGCCAGCTCCAGTCCTCAAGGGCCACCAACAGGTCAGGTTTTAAGGATATCCCAGTTTCAGCATAGGTGGTTCAAACAGTGCCTCTGTACTGAAGCAGGTATATCATTAAAACCTGACCTGTTGGTGGTCCTTAAGAGTGGAGTTGGCTGCCCCTGAACTACAGGTACCACCAAGACGTTTTTTAAAAAGGTGCGGTTTCACCTACGTTTCTCGCCCCCTCCTTTTTTTTTCAGTTCCTGGTACCTTCTGTTACCGTGAGATTTAAATCTCCAAAGGGCCAATAGGAAGCCGCAATGTTATGCTTCACGGCTTCCCATTGGCCAATTTAAGAACTAGGAAGTGCAGGCAGCACCTACGGATGTACGTATCTCGGAGAACAGAGGGGTCCTGTGATTACCGCGACCCAGCTCTGGGGACCCCATGCTTCATATTTAAAAATAAATAAATAAAAATGAGACGTTATAAGGAAAGCGCCTGCACCCGAGAGCTAAAGAAATACCTTATAGTTCACATCTACTTCATCAGGGCTCGGGGAAGCGGAGAACGGAGGGGGAGAGGGGGTTTTCTCGGCATCGCTTAATGCATTTGTGTCGAACACAAAAGAATTTGACCCCGATATCACAGAGTCATCACTTTCTACTTCCTTGCCTTGAAGAACAAAAATAAGCATTAGTAAAAATAGATTATACAGTATACAATGTAGTCGTGAAGACCACACATTTCCTTTTTTATACCACCCACCCCATTCATAATAATAATAATAATAATATAATAATAACATGTTCTTGTATAGCGCTGCTAGTTTTACATAGCGCTTTACGGAGACATTTTGCAGGCACAAGTCCCTGCCCCGTGGAGCTTACAATCTATTTTTTGGTGCCTGAGACACAGGGAGATAAGGTGACTTGCCCAAGGTCACAAGGAGCCGACACTGGGAATTGAACCAGGTTCCCCTTATTCAAACTCAGTGCCAGTCAGTGCTGATACTCACTGAGCCGCTCCTTCTCCTTCATACGATGAATCCTAATTACGCAGAATGGTTTGTACGATACCAAACATACATTTTGTGACGAACATAATTTAAGCACAGACGTCAAGAGTTTTAACCCCAATGCTACCATTTATTAGGGCAGGGGTGGCCAACTCCAGTCCTCAAGACCCTCCAAAAGGATATCCCAGCTTCAGCAAAGGTAGCTCAATCAGTGGCTCAATCAAAGATGGATTGAGCCACCTGTGCTGAAGCAGGGATATCCTCAAGACCTGACCTGCTGGTGGCCCTTGAAGACTGGAGTTGGCCACTCCTGTATTAGGTAATATGATGTAGGTAGAGAGGCATAAAGCGATTGTATGATGTTGAGAACCATGCAACATGTGGGGTGCAGGACATTTCTTGAAGCTTCTTGGGGAATGCGTTATCTACATCGTAAAAGCTGTATACAAGTTAACCCATTGACTGCTAATTGCATGCCTGTCAGGCAGTGACTGGGTTAAAAAGGAAATATTTACCTTTTTTACCATGAGCCATTACAACCATGTCCTGTACTTTCTTGTATCTGTTCAGGGACTGCCGGAGCTCCTCTATCTTGCGGTCCTGTAAATAAAAAGTCTATGAATGTGCGGGCTGCACTCCCGCTTATAAAACATTGGGGTCTTGTTAAATTGGGAAGGATTTAGTTTTTTTTTGGGGCTTTGCTTAAATCTCATTACGCATATGTGGACGTTCCGCAATTTGCTCTTTCCAGAATAGGAGCCGGTGTATTTACACAAACATTGCGCAATGCGCAGGAGAAATACGCACGGAAAGCAGCTCATCCTTACTGATAAGAACCTGGAGCTGCGGCTACGCAGAAAACCTTCGTTACATTCCTCATAACCACATATATGTTGGTTACATGTATCCGTGTTTTGGTATTGAACTAATGTGTTAAGAATTTAGTAGCTTTCAACTGGTTAATTAATCCTGGTCGGCAAATATCTCATTACTCTTTCTAAACCTGAAGTGTATGTACAGCATGTTGTATTTTGAGATCTTTATTGTAAATGTCGCACCCCTGCTAGGGACATCTAGTAGTTACGGACCCCAGAGGGTTAACTATATGGGGGTCACACAGTTACTTTCATCCCCCAACATGTGATACAGGGTGACACTGCAGAAACTACGCCACACCTACTTTGTGCCTGGTGATAGTGATGTCACCACTAGAGTGTATATACTCCGCTAAGATGATTCTAGAACTCAGGTTCCTGGAGGAGTAATGGTTAATGGTGTGGACCAATATAGGTAGCGGTACTTTTCCTATTACACAGGATTTGGGGCGAGTCAGCAGATATCCAGCTCCGCTCTGTGTTACCTGGAGACAATGACGTTAGAGGGGGTATGTACTTAGGAAGGGAAAGTTCTACAGATTAGGTTCCTGAAGAAGTGGTCAAGATGAACCCAGTGGTTCACAGAAGAGGCGGCATGCACACCACCAAAGTCCCCATAAGGGGGACCCCAGGGTGCCACAGGATCAACTCTGCCGGCAGATCCACACATGCCTCAGTTACAGCGTGTCTACAAGCTGCAGTTCAGAGACAGAAGTGGGGTGTAGATCACCTAGTTATAGTGAGCCGGCCAAAGCCCAAGAAGGGGTCCCTATTGACAGTGTATAATGGACGTTATGCAGAACGGGGACCGGTCAATTAAGGGAATCCAGTCAAACGTCCGCACCTCCCCAAGGTGTGAAGTGAGGGTACCTGGGGATGCGACCGTCAAGAGCAATCAAAGCCATGAGAAAGCAATGACACCCATACCCGTGTACATGAAGATGGATGAAAGGAGCCCTAGTAAAATGGGGCTCCTTTCATGTCCTGCACAAGAGTTCCTGGCACCCATCATTTCCACCTCATCGCCCAGCCGCACGAAGCCTGCACCCTGAAGAAGGTAAAGCTTTCTGAGCAGCCACTATAGGGACACTCATGGAAACTCCCTGGGAGCCGGGCAGGGATCCCATGACAGAGATTGGTCGGCAAGAGCCCACAAGAGGCTCAGTGAAAGCATGATGACCGTTATGCAGAATGGGGACAGGTCAACTAACCAAAGTCAAGCCAAGTGGCCGTACCTCCCTAGGGTGTTATGTTAAGGGCACCTGGGGAAGCAGAAGGTAATTGTACAAACAATGCAACAGTGTGAAGTCACCGTACCTAAGCTGTATGTGACAGAAGAGCAGTGTCAACGGATGTTAATAAAAGCTCATGGTTTGCACTATAAACGTTCCTGGTCCCATCCTTATTCCACCCACAAAGAAGCCGCAGCCGGTGCGGATCCAGCACCCTGACCAGGTACCAGACTGAGCTACGCCATGTACATAGTCAGCGCATGTAAACTCCTTTACAGCCGGGAAAGGCGGGTTACATAAATAATGCTCATGTGGATGTTATGAGCGACTCCCAAACCGATACGGCTTTATGGCTCTACGGATGTTATTTGCATGTGCCGGACAGAGCCTGGTTTTTAGCCTTCTATACACTGTGTGATGTTCTGACTCATGGAGACGAACGCAGCGCTCAGAGTCTGCAGGGTGTACCCCCCCTGCAAATCCTACACATTTAATCGTCTAACCTTAAACCCTTTAAAAGCCGAGCTATTAAATGTGACTGCTTTTCTTAGAACTAGTAATCTGCCCCAAATCACCTGCCATTTGTATACATTCAACGCCAAGAACTTGACTTGGCTGGCTACACCTTTTTAAAAATAAAGACCTAAAAAAAGACAGTTCATCCACAATACAGGGGCCACAATACAGGAGCCACAATACAAGGGCCACAATTTAAATGGGGGGGGGGGATTTATATTTCTCCTCAAGAGTCAGGACAACCATGTTTTAATTACAATGTAATTATGGCAGTGGAAGTTTGAGAAGTTCAGTAACACCTCTGTCCCTCACTCTTCTGCTGCAGCAGGGAGGAAGGGGACAGGCCTGGGTAAGTACAGTATTACCTTTTAAAAGAGTGCAGCCTGCTTTGACCCACTATACCAGGAGTGACCAACGTCAGTCCTCAAGGGCCATCAGCACAACAGGTCTTCGGGATATCCCTGCTTCAGCACAGGTGGCTCGTCATTGCAGTCTGACGCAGGGTATCCCGAAAACCTGACCTGTTGGTGGCCCGTGAGGATTGGAGTTAGCCGCCCCTGCACAATACCATACACCCCAGCACCAGGCTCAGTGCTGTGCAGGATAGGATGGCAGTGTTCCTAAACCCCAGCTAAAGGGCTATGGGGGTTTACTTCCACCAGGGGAGGCACACGGCATATTTTGATACCTTTTCTTCATTGGCTGCCATCAGCGATTCCACCGCCATCTTCATCTTCCGCGCCTCAACGTCTAAAAGTACACGACAAAACCACGCGTTAGACGGCAATGGGTGGATTTGAAAAGAATAATGCAAAAGGTAATCTCTCCTGTACTATAAGGGGCATGGATTTCTTTGCCCTCCAGTATTGAAAAGTAATAGGAAGGCCACTGTCAAAGGGGTGAAGAACAGTATACACACAGACAACACAAGAAAGTATATATTGTATACTGGGAAATACTTTGGAAGCAGAAATCAATCTCAAAGAAAATGGATTCTGAAAGTAATATATCAGCAGGTCACACGCGGTTAAAGCGCCGTGTGTGAGATCCTATAGTGATTAATCCATTATAAGCCAATGGCCAAGTCCAGTCCCACCAACAGGTCAGGTTCAGGATATCCCTGCGTCAGCACAGGTGGTTCAATCAATGACTGAGCAACCTGCGCTGAAGCAGGGATATCCTGAAAACCTGACCTGTTGGTGGCCCTTGAGGCCTGGTGTTGGCCACCCCCTGCTCTAGGGCAGGAAAAGCAGCCTCCCCACTAACCATGTTCCTACAGAGCTTCAGAAAAGAAATCAATAAAAACACAAAGCATTGTATACAGGCATACCCCGCATTAACGTACGCAATGGGACCGGAGCATGTATGTAACTATGTAACACAGGCATACCCCGCATTAACGCACGCAATGGGACCGGAGCATGTATGTAAAGCGAAAATGTACTTAAAGTGAAGCACTACCTTTCCCCACTTATTGATGCATGTGCTGTACTGGAATCGTCATATACGTGCATAACTGATGTAAATAACACATTTGTAACAGGCTCTATAGTCTCCCCGCTTGCGCACAGCTTCGGTACAGGTAGGGAGCCGGTATTGCTGTTCAGGACGTGCTGACAGGCGCATGCGTGAGATGCCGTTTGCCTATTGGGCGATATGTCCTTACTCGCGAGTGTACTTAAAGTGAGTGTCATTAAAGCGGGGTATGCCTGTACATGTTTCTAGGGAGCCCAAGGCTTTCCTGCTCCTTTAAAATCAGAGGTGAAGAGAGTTGTTCAAATTGGACGCTACAGAGTAACGCAACATGCCAGTGAAAAAAAAATCAAAAAATACGTGTATATAGCGCTAATGCTAATAAATGAATAAGTGAAATATAACACTAAAGTGATTACCACCTTAAGACACATCTGCTTAAAGAAGCATATGAGTAGCACTGGATAATCATGGACACATGATACATAAAACTTGGGCCCCTGCAGACGCACTTACTAGAATTCCCTCCTACTGTCTCTGTACGTTCTCCCTACCTACCAATTAGACTGTAAGCTCCTCGGGGCAGGGACTCCTTCCTTAATGTTACTTTTACAGTATGTCTGAAGCACTTATTCCCATGATCTGTTATTTATATTATTTGTTATTTATATATGATATGTATTACTACTGTGAAGCGCTATGTACATTTATGGCGCTATACAAATAAAGACATACAATACAATAACCAAAAAAAACCTTCAATATACAAAGATAGAAAAAACAAAAAAAGAGAAAAAACAGCGCACTGCCAGGGAGTCAGGTGGTATAAAAATAAAGTTCTATTTATTCTGCACTACGTGCTGAATAAATAGAACTTAATTTTTATACCACCTGACTCCCTGGCAGTGCGCTGTTTTCTCTCTTTTTTTCTACCATTGGATTGCTGCATCTACAGCTTGGCACGCCACCTTGGACTCTGCAAGACTCAAGGAGTGGGGGTAAGATCTTTCCAAGTTATTTCTCGTGTGATTATTATTTATGGATGAGTACCAGTACTTATTATTGTTCCTCCAATGAGGTTACACCAAGGCGATATCCAGCATTATTGATTGCTCCCTTCAGGAGACGCGATTCTGCCTTTGGACTGGTCACTCACAGATCACATATATCAGTTTATACCCACTCCGTGGTATAGTCTGTTATAGGAGTCCTACATGTGAATTTATGTATGTTATTGCGTGAAAGTTTCACCGTCTTTGGAGCACCCACTTTCTGCATACTTTGAACAATATACAAAGATAGGCAGCCTGGAAATAAGAGACCGGTGCAGATCTACAACATATACGAAAACAACAAAAATTGACCGGCGCCTGAAAAATATAAAATCCGTGAAACACCAAAAAATGAACTCTGACTAAATCGTCCAGTCCTGAATATTTAATTTGGGTCCGGAAAGATCACATGCCAGTAATATTTTCATTTCTTGCCGTAATGCTTACTTACGCTAAGGCCATTTCCAGGTCGGTTTTATTTTATGGTGCATATATAATACTTAAAAGTTTTACACCACCTAAATATGGAATTTTTCCCCTCTTACGGCAGTGGGAATCACTGCCAATATTGATATTTTTTAAAGAGCTTTGCGTAATCCCCACGCTATTCCCAAAGGGGAAATGAGCCGGTCTCCTATAAATAAAGACTGAATAAAATATATTAATAGTCAGCTGGTTACTGCCCACCAATGTCAGGAAAACAAACCACATTATGATGGACGGGAGTTTTAAAGCCATAACTTAATACCATGTCAGATGACAACATGTGACTGAAGACATATCAGCCTCTCACACAGGTTAGGTCAGGGGTTCTCAACTCCCGTCCTCAAGACTCCCCCTCCTACCCCACAAACAGGTCAGGTTTTAAAGATATCCCTGCTTCAGCACAGGTGGCTCAATCAAGCTGGGATATCCTTAAAACCTGACCTGTTTGGGTGTCTTGAGCACGGGAGTCGAGAACCCCATGGTTAGTAGAAACACCGTACACCTTTATATATTTATAGAAATGTTTAAATGTAAACAGTCTTCCACCATCTTTGATGACATACAGTATGCCTCAATTACGTAATAGCACTTAAATGCAAAGGTCAGCGCACACAGTGACGCAGGTTCCAACCATGCCCGTGAATACACACGTTAAGAAGGTGCAATTTCTCCATAACCGCTAGCAATGTGCCTGCATAAAAATCCCCTTAATGGCCTAATAAAAATCCCCCAAACTATTTTTTCTTTATTATAAAGATGACATAATTTGGAGAGCTCTTCTACTACTGTCCTGGCTGCACCGTGCAGAAGGGTGGCAGCTTGTGACAGAAAGCTCAGAAGGTTAAAAGGTTAAAAGTACAAAACCGGCCATAATAACCAGCTTCCCGGCTTTATTTTGTGTTTTCATTTCCCGCTGTACAATTGCCTAACACGCGATTACACAGTAACATTATTATTTCCCGTCACAAGGTGGAGCGGGTCTTTTTATTAAAAAAAGAAAATAAAAAAAATAACTTTTAACATTTTTTTTTTTTTTTTTAAAAAGCAGATTTATCCAGTTAAAAAAAACAAACAAAAAAACCCTCTTTGAGGGAAGCCTGAAAATGCCGTTTAAAGGTCATTCAAATACAAACATGTCTTTCTTTCATATATAAATGACATGTCACAGATTGCACCTTTAATAGAGGACATGATGAATGACAGCACGATGACATTCTGACATTATTATAACATGCACAAATAAAATAACGGGAAAGCAATTTGGGCCAATGTGTAATACTTGTAAAAATAAGTAAAGCAAGTGAACTAGAAAATGGGCTTCAATTTCTGCAGTCGGAAACAAAAAAGCCACGTTTAGCAATACCATTCTTCTAATACCTGCAAGTTAAATAAATGAGCGAAGAATTGGGAGTGATTTTTGCAGTGGGGTTTGGGTTCTGTGGATTTCAGTGTGTAGTAAGTTTCATAAGTGTGCTGTATGGGTGTATGGTTATAGGGTTGTATGGTTATAGGGTTGTATGGTTATAGGGTTGTATATGTGTAGCGGGGTCCCCCTTCCTTACCTTCGGTGTGAGGGGGAACTGCTCCGCTCCACCGGCAGCCCGATTGTAAATTGCAGCGGCCATCTTGGGAATCGCGGAACTACAACTCCCAGAAGCCTCAGGGTAGGAATAGGTTACATGGGCCGTCCCAGCCAATGAGGAGCGAGCAGACCTTTTTGTGGATCCGGATCTCCTCCACGGGACAGGGAGAATAAAGTCAGTCGTCACGGAGCCAGCAAAGCAGATGGATGCGTCCAGGAAGCTAGTAAGCCCCTGGACTAGGCCAGAACTTTGCCCCTAGCCCCCAGTTATGCCCTCACTAAGTAGTGCAGTATTGCAGGGAAGGCCCTAGATAGGGACCCTCCCGAATAGAGCTGCAACCCGCACCACTGCGCCGTCGGACAAACATCCGCGCGGTGACCTGCGGACGGCCTCACGTGTGGCTGCCAGAAGCAAGGCACTCCGGCTTGAGCCATCACCATGTGCGCGGCCTGGAGCGTAAGGTGTGAGGGGGTTACATTTCGAGGCGCTGCTGAGATCCAGACCTCGGGTACCCGAGAAAAGTAGAACCAAATTATAGGGAACCATGTTCGTACTGTCCAGACAGGAGGTCCGTCAGTGGGCAGTGGAGCCCCAAGAGTTTCCCCACGCCACGTGGTCGCCATTGGGAACGTCCCGGCTACCATTCCCCCACACCAAGTCTGTCCCTCCCTGAGGCGGTTTCCTGGGTTAGCCAAGGCCCGATCCTAGGCCGAAAATGGGATCCCACATACAGATGGAGCGTAGTTCTAGTTACCACTGGCAACGAATTAAGCGAAGATGACGGCCTCCGGGTCCTGCATTTTCCTGGAGCCCCGCCCAGTGGTTGCCCGCTCATATACCCCGACCTCCCGATAAAGATGGCGGAATTTCGTCCCAGACAGGCCCCCGAGGTGCCTGTGGAGGCTGAACTCTTCTACCCCTCTGATAGCCCCAGTAAGAACGTCGCTAGTCCAGGGTCAGTTCACAGCCACCGGTCTGGCCGCAACAGTCACCGCTCGTCCAGAGGCTCGGACTTCGGGGAAGTCATACAGCAACTGGCTGACAAACTTGCGCAGTCATCACAAGCCCACCGCTATCACAAGCTAAAGGCTTTCTCTGGAGTGACGCCAACGCTGTTAGGAGAAGGAGTTTTAGTGTAGAGACCATGCGGTGCTAGTGCTGCCAGAATGGTCCTGCCATGACGCAGTCAAGAGGCAGCGGATTGTCATGCGGAGGCCGATGCCCAAGCCCTGATTCTGGCCTTAACTAAAGCTTACAGCACGAAGGACGATGCCATTGCTTTAATGGCCCAGTTCCATGCCATCAAACAAGATGAGGGGGAAATATTTATCGGCTTCAATTGGCACTATGGACCCTGATCTCCAAGAAGATCATCCGAGTGTCCGATGTAGACGACTTCCGAACCAAACCATTTCTGCGGGGAGCGTTGCCTACACCCGATCACCGCCAGGATCAGCTGCACCATTTCTATGGAGAAATCCAATAGTATTGGCACTTACAGGCCACCGTAGCTCCCGTGATGTGTGGATCTCCTCTTACCGAAGCAGTGCGCTGATCACCCGGCGGATACCCGCACACGGATACGAGCGCGACCCGGAAGACACCGCTGTGAAAGATCTCCTCCTGGTACCTCCTGACCGTGCGCGAGGTACAGGAATGAGAGGCGAAGTGCCTCTCCGCCCCACCCGCTTAGAAATCTGAGACGGGCGCAGCAGACGTACAACATGGAGCCTGAAGTTTGAGCAGGACCATTACTAAAAAGCAAAGAGTCCATTGCCACATGCTGAGAATCTATCCACAAACTCTGGCTGCAAGTGCAATATTGTTCTATCCAAATCTAGGGTAATAAATGTATCTTTTTCTCTTTGTTTGCATCATATAATTTGAATAAGCTGAAACTCCAAATGGGAATGAATCCATAGAACACAAACTAGATTAGATTCATACACTTACAGATTAAATGTAAAGTGTTCTAACAGGTTAATGACCTTTATTGATACATTGTCATTTTCTTTTGTATTCATCTAACTTATGTTTAACAACTGTACTTGAGTCAACGCGCCGGAGGACATCTTTTCTTCTCAGTTCTGTACTACGAGAAAACACTTGTAGCATTTTTTTAAATAAAACTCTAAATGACATTTTAAAAGTATTATATTATAACAAACATTTTTTCTTTCTATAGCAACTATTTACAAAGTCACATCCCCTTCCTCTTCTGAAACAGGCTCTGGCACACCCCATTTAGAGCCCTGCCCTCTCTCTAGCAGTGAACCAATTGTATCTAGTGACTGCCAGGTTACATGGCCTTCCCCACTGAACTGTGCATCTTTGGTCCTCTTCTGCACTGATGGCCATTTAGTGAACCCCCTGCATAATCTTTGCCGATCGATCGGCAACTTAGCTAATTCCTTATCAGTGTGTGGATTGTATTGATGCACATATTAAAGGGGAGGGGGGAAAAACCTGTCAAATTGGACTGCTGCTTTAAAAATGACAGTGCAAATTGTTTTAAACGATGCATGCCACAGTGGATGCATGTCACAGTGGGTGCATGCCACAGTGGGTGCAGTTTTTGTTTTAAGAAAATGTCAAATCTCCTGCAAAAGGTCTTAACAATGATCATCTTAAAAAATAATTAAGTTCGAAGTTAGGACATGCCTGATTGGGGGTTACTGTGGCGTGGTGGGCGATGCTTATACTTTGGCCAAGATATGTAACCAAGACACCTATTTAAATGAAATAATAGAAGGTAAAGATGTGCACAATATGAAAGGCTGATAACGAGGAAATGTTGGGTTTTAAGGACTTTAAATGTGCGCTGATCTTGTAATTTTTGTACAAGATCTTGATCTTGTAATTTCACCGTCTCCAATCTAGAACAAAATGAGGGAATAATGGTACGGAACGGTCATTTTTCGTTACAAAAGTATATGACCATGTTCCATTATGCGTTACATGAGTCGCCTCTCTGATCACAACGTACTGTACTTGCCAGCGTGGTACGTGAAGTGTCTCCAAGGGGCTCACCCCACCCCCCCCCCAAATATAAAGGCAGATCCAGGCAGAAAAGTGCGTTCCAGAGCCCGTGTGGAGACTGAGCACGTAGTAAGTCCCCAAACTGCAGCTTGGCGTGGGGGGTTTGCTTTGCAAGGCATTGTGGGGCTCGTCTTTGGAAGCTACTGCAGTGAGTGACAGCGATAACACCCCACATGCCCCCTGCACATAATGAGGGGCAGTTTGGCGTGTGTTCCCCTCACAAACACTCAAGATCCTATTCTGCCCTGGGATCAGTCACTTTTGTAAGCAATAGTCTGAGGAGTAGGCAATACAGTGTAATAATTTGGGGTTCATGGAACAAATACCTTCTAGCAGGGGGTGTACAATGTAAAAAAAAGTTTGGAAACTACAGATCTAATGCCTCTGCTGCTCATCGTATATGGCCCTTGGCTTTTAAATTTGCTTTGGTTTGTATAGGAACACAATCATTTCTGATTTAAGAGAGGATTATATAGAGGAGTGAAACCAGAGGAGCCCGATATGAAGTTTGAGCACATGCAAACAGCGGTACTGATACAGAACGTATGCTGGTTAAAAGATACTGAAAACCTTACTTTTCTCTTTCAGCTTCTTTTTTAAATATTCATCTGCGCAGAAAAATGCATCAGGTTTTGCAATTAGAAAGGATACCAAAGCAAAGCATGATATTCACATCATGTCTATTAATATGTCCAGCTCATTTCCTGTGCAGAACCTGGCCAGAGAGGTCACACGGCCAATAGTACCCGCCGGCCCCATAGTACCCGCGCCCAATAGTACCCGCGCCCAATAGTACCCGCGCCCAATAGTACCCGCGCCCAATAGTACCCGCGCCCAATAGTACCCGCGCCCAATAGTACCCGCGCCCAGTAGTACCCGCGCCCAATAGTACCCGCGCCCAGTAGTACCCGCGCCCAACAGTACCCGCGCCCAACAGTACCCGCGCCCAACAGTACCCGCGCCCAACAGTACCCGCGCCCAACAGTACCCGCGCCCAACAGTACCCGCGCCCAACAGTACCCGCGCCCAACAGTACCCGCGCCCAACAGTACCCGCGCCCAACAGTACCCGCGCCCAACAGTACCCGCGCCCAACAGTACCCGCGCCCAACAGTACCCGCGCCCAACAGTACCCGCGCCCAACAGTACCCGCGCCCAACAGTACCCGCGCCCAACAGTACCCGCGCCCAACAGTACCCGCGCCCAACAGTACCCGCGCCCAACAGTACCCGCGCCCAACAGTACCCGCGCCCAACAGTACCCGCGCCCAACAGTACCCGCGCCCAACAGTACCCGCGCCCAACAGTACCCGCGCCCAACAGTACCCGCGCCCAACAGTACCCGCGCCCAACAGTACCCGCGCCCAACAGTACCCGCGCCCAACAGTACCCGCGCCCAACAGTACCCGCGCCCAACAGTACCCGCGCCCAACAGTACCCGCGCCCAACAGTACCCGCGCCCAACAGTACCCGCGCCCAACAGTACCCGCGCCCAACAGTACCCGCGCCCAACAGTACCCGCGCCCAATAGTACCCACGCCCCATAGTACCCGCGCCCCATAGTACCCGCGCCCAATACTAAGTACCTAAGGGCACTTTACTGCAGCAAGAACCATTGAAATCAAAGCTATAGCTCCTGCACATGTCCCCTGAAGATGATTATGCCAGAAGATAAAGCAGCCACCTGAAACCCATTTGGCTTAGAGTATAGAGACGCGCGTTACACAGCGCGTTACACAGCGCGTTACACAGCGCCAACACCACCACAAGAAAGTGTCTGAGAGCCGATCAGTAACAGCTTATTGTGGGATCACCTCTCCATGCTCAAACGTGGGACGCTGGTCCCATGCTATCCTGGCAGAGGGGGATTTGCCTGGTTACATAGTAATATTTTTCTTGTGCTATGTGCAAACTCTATGGCATGCCTCAGAGGTTATTGTGCTCTCCCGTAACTATTACATGTGTGTGAAATTAACAACCACTAAAACCGTAGGAAAAACATCCAGTTATTTTACCATTTTTCAACAATTAAAAAAGTTGTGGTTTCCATGGTGAACAAGAAGACTGTTTAAAGGTCCCGCTTCATGCGCGCCAATAAGCAGTCACAGCATCGCGGTGCATAAAAACAGAACCAGGCATAACAACCCCCCCCCCCCCCGCCCCAACCTCCCCCAGTTTCCTACCGATGAGGGGCAGGGCGATGATTTACTAAAATGCCAGTTTAAAGCTCGGTCCAGATTGAAAAGTTGGTTTCGGAACATTCAATTGCGACAAAACCACTGTACGGTTCAACACCTGAAAATTCCCAAAGCATCAACATCCTGCACACACAGGTCTGAAATCATTAACCGTTTCAGGGTCAGTGAGGCCTGCAATGCACTGGCCCTCTGGCAGCGAAAGAGTCGAGATTGTAGCAAATATATTAACCCGCTTTGCTGCCAAAGGAGACTGTGACAGACAGCTTAGCAGAGGAGGAGGGAAGAGGAGGGAAAGAAGGAGGGAAAGAAGGAGGAGGAGGGAGGGAAAGAAGGAGGAGGAGGAGGGAAAGAAGGAGGAGGAGGGAAAGAAGGAGGAGGAGGAGGGAGAGAAGGAGGAGGAGGAGGGAGAGAAGGGGAGAGGGGAGAGGGGGGAGGAAGGGGAGAGGGGAGAGGGGGGAGGGGAGAGGGGGGAGGGGAGAGGGGGGAGGAAGGGGGGAGGGGAGAGGGGGGAGGAAGGGGGGAGGGGAGAGGGGGGGAGGAAGGGGAGAGGAAGGGGAGAGGGGGGAGGAAGGGGAGAGGGGAGAGGGGGGAGGAAGGGGAGAGGGGAGAGGGGGGAGAGGGGAGAGGGGGGGGAGGAAGGGAGAGGGGAGAGGGGGGAGGAAGGGGAGAGGGAGAGGGGGGAGGAAGGGGAGAGGGGGAGGGGGGAGGAAGGGGAGAGGGGGGAGGAAGGGGAGAGGGGAGAGGGGGGGAGGAAGGGGGAGAGGGGAGAGGGGGGGAGAGGGGAGAGGGGGGAGGAAGGGGAGAGGGGGGAGGGGAGAGGGGGGAGGAAGCGGGAGAGGGGAGAGGGGGAGGAAGGGGAGAGGGGAGAGGGGGGAGGAAGGGGGAGAGGGGGGAGGAAGGGGGAGAGGGGGGAGGAAGGGGAGAGGGGGGAGGAAGGGGAGAGGGGAGAGGGGGAGGAAGGGGAGAGGGGAGAGGGGGGAGGGGAGAGGGGGGAGGAAGGGGAGAGGGGAGAGGGGGAGGAAGGGGAGAGGGGAGAGGGGGAGGAAGGGGAGAGGGGAGAGGGGGGAGGGCGGGAGGAGGGAAGAGGGGAGAGGGGGGAGGGCGGGAGGAGGAAGAGGGGAGAGGGGGGAGGGCGGGAGGAGGAAGAGGGGAGAAGGGGGAGGGCGGGAGAAGGCGGGAGGAGGAAGAGGGGAGAAGGGGGAGGGCGGGAGGAGGAAGAGGGGAGAAGGGGGTGGGCGGGAGGAGGAAGAGGGGAGAAGGGGGAGGGCGGGAGGAGGAAGAGGGGAGGGCGGGGAGGAAGAGGGGGAGGGCGGGGAGGAAGAGGGGAGGGCGGGGAGGAAGAGGGGAGGGCGGGGAGGAAGAGGGGAGGGCGGGGAGGGCGGGAAGCGGGGAGGGCGGGGAGGGCGGGAAGCGGGGAGGGCGGGGAGGGCGGGAAGAGGGGAGGGCGGGAAGAGGGAGGGCGGAAAGAGGGGAGGGCGGGGAGGGCGGGAAGAGGGGAGGGCGGGAAGAGGGGAGGGCGGGAAGAGGGGAGGGCGGGAAGAGGGGAGGGCGGGAAGAGGGGAGGGCGGGAAGAGGGGAGGGCGGGAAGAGGGGAGGGCGGGAAGAGGGGAGGGCAGAGGGGAGGGCGGGGAGGGCGGGAAGAGGGGAGGGCGGGCAGGGCGGGAAGAGGGAGGGCGGGAAGAGGGGAGGGCGGGGAGAGCGGAGGGCGGGAAGAGGAGAGGGCGGGAAGAGGGGAGGGCGGGAAGAGGGGAGGGCGGGAAGGGGGGAGGGCGGGAAGAGGGGAGGGGCGGGAAGAGGGGAGGGCGGGAAGAGGGGAGGGCGGGAAGAGGGAGGGCGGGGAGGGCGGGAAGAGGGGAGGGCGGGAAGAGGGGAGGGCGGGAAGAGGGGAGGGCGGGAAGAGGGGGAGGGCGGGAAGAGGGGAGGGCGGGGAGAGGGGAGGGCGGGAAGAGGAGAGGGCGGGAAGAGGGGAGGGCGGGAAGAGGGGAGGGCGGGAAGAGGGGAGGGCGGGAAGAGGGGAGGGCGGAAGAGGGGAGGGCGGGAAGAGGGGAGGGCGGGAAGAGGGGAGGGTGGGAAGAGGGGAGGGCGGGAAGGGCGGGAAGAGGGGAGGGCGGGAAGAGGGGAGGGCGGGAAGAGGGGAGGGTGGGAGGGCGGGAAGAGGGAGAGGGCGGGAAGAGGGGAGGCGGGGAGGGCGGGAAGAGGGGAGGGCGGGAAGAGGGGGGCGGGAAGAGGAGAGGGCGGGAAGAGGAGGAGGGCGGGAAGAGGAGAGGGCGGGAAGAGGAGAGGGCGGGAAGAGGGGAGGGCGGGAAGAGGGGAGGGCGGGAAGAGGGGAGGGCGGGGAGGGCGGGAAGAGGGGGAGGGCGGGGAGGGCGGGAAGAGGGGAGGGCGGGAAGAGGGGAGGGCGGGAGGGCGGGAAGAGGGGGGAGGGCGGGAAGAGGGGAGGGCGGGGAGGGCGGGAAGAGGGGAGAGGCGGGGAAGAGGGAGGGCGGGAAGAGGGGAGGGCGGGAAGAGGGGAGGGAGGGGAGGGCGGGGAGGGCGGAGAGGGCGGGAAGAGGGGAGGGCGGGAAGAGGGCAGGGAAGAGGGGAGGGCGGGAGGAGGAAGAGGGGAGAAGGGGGGAGGGCGGGAGGAGGAAGAGGGGAGAAGGGGGGAGGGCGGGAGGAGGAAGAGGGGAGAAGGGGGAGGGCGGGAGGAGGAAGAGGGGAGAAGGGGGAGGGCGGGAGGGGAGAGGGGGAGAGGGGGAGGGGGGGAGGGGAGAGGGGAGAGGGGGAGGGGGGGAGGGGAGAAGGGGGAGGGCGGGAGGAGGAAGAGGGGAGAAGGGGGAGGGCGGGAGGAGGAAGAGGGAGGGGGGAGGGGGGGGAGGGGGGATGGGGGAGGGGGGGAGGGGGATGGGGGAGGGGGGGAGGGGGATGGGGGAGGGGGGGAGGGGGATGGGGGAGGGGGGGAGGGGGGGGAGGGGAGAGGGAGGGGGGGAGAGGGGAGGGGGGGAGGGGGAGGGCGGCAGGAGGAAGAGGGGAGAAGGGGGAGGGCGGGGAGGAAGATGAGGGGGAGAGGAAGAGGGGGGGAGAGGAGGGCGAGAGGAGGGAGAGGGGGGAGAGGAGGGAGAGGGGGGAGAGGGGGGAGAGGAGGGAGGAGGAGGGAGGGGGGGGGAGAGAGGGAGGGGGGGGGAGAGGAGGGAGAGGAGGGAGGGGGGGGGAGAGGAGGGAGGGGGGAAGAGGAGGGAGGGGGGGGGAGAGGAGGGAGGGGGGGGGAGAGGAGGGAGGGGGGGAGAGGAGGGAGGGGGGGAGAGGAGGGAGGGGGGGAGAGGGGAGGGAGAGGGGGAGAGGAGGGAGGGGGGGAGAGGAGGGAGGGGGGGAGAGGAGGGAGGGGGGGGAGAGAGGAGGGAGGGGGGGGAGAGGAGGGAGGGGGGGAGAGGAGGGAGGGGGGGGGAGAGGAGGGGAGGGGGGGGGAGAGGAGGGGAGGGGGGGGAGAGGTGGGAGGGGGGGGAGAGGTGGGAGGGGGGGGAGAGGAGGGAGGGGGGGGAGAGGAGGGAGCGGGGGGGAGAGGAGGGAGCGGGGGGAGAGGAGGGAGCGGGGGGGAGAGGAGGGTGCGGGGGGGAGAGGAGGGTGCGGGGGGGGGGGGGAAGAGGAGGGTGCGGGGGGGGGAAGAGGAGGGTGCGGAGGGGGGGGGAAGAGGAGGGTGCGGGGGGGGGGGAAGAGGAGGGTGCGGGGGTGGGAAGAGGAGGGTGCGGGGGGGGGAAGAGGAGGGTGCGGGGGGGGGGGAAGAGGAGGGTGCGGGGGTGGGGAAGAGGAGGGTGCGGGGGGGGGGGGAAGAGGAGGGTGCGGGGGAAGAGGAGGGTGCGGGGGGAAGAGGAGGGTGCGGGGGGAGAGAAGGTGTGCGGGGGGAGAGGAGGGTGCGGGGGGAGAGGAGGGTGCGGGGGGGGGGAAGAGGAGGGTGCGGGGGTGGGGAAGAGGAGGGTGCGGGGGGGGGGGGGAAGAGGAGGGTGCGGGGGGGGGGGAAGAGGAGGGTGCGGGGGGGGGGGGAAGAGGAGGGTGCGGGGGGGGGGGGGGAAGAGGAGGGTGCGGGGGGGGGGGAAAGAGGAGGGTGCGGGGGGGGAAAGAGGAGGGTGCGGGGGGGGGGAAGAGGAGGATGCGGGGGGGGGAAAGAGGAGGGTGCGGGGGGGGAAGAGGAGGGTGCGGGGGGGGAAGAGGAGGGTGCGGGGGGGGGGAAGAGGAGGGTGCGGGGGGGGGGAAGAGGAGGGTGCGGGGGGGGGGAAGAGGAGGGTGCGGGGGGGGGGAAGAGGAGGGTGCGGGGGGGGGGAAGAGGAGGGTGCGGGGGGGGGGAAGAGGAGGGTGCGGGGGAGGGGGGAAGAGGAGGGTGCGGGGGGGGGGGAAGAGGAGGGTGCGGGGGGGGGGAAGAGGAGGGTGCGGAGGGGGAAGAGGAGGGTGCGGGGGGGGGGAAGAGGAGGGTGCGGGGGGGGGGGAAGAGGAGGGTGGGCGGGGGGGAAGAGGAGGGTTGCGGGGGGGGGGGAAGAGGAGGGTGCGGGGGGGGGGGGGGGAAGAGGAGGGTGCGGGGGGGGG
Organism: Ascaphus truei; assembly: GCF_040206685.1. Classification (NCBI taxonomy): domain Eukaryota; kingdom Metazoa; phylum Chordata; class Amphibia; order Anura; family Ascaphidae; genus Ascaphus; species Ascaphus truei. Next base: position 297,056,798 of record NC_134487.1, read on the forward strand.
AAGAGGAGGGTGCGGGGGGGGGAAGAGGAGGGTGCCGG